>NW_022990311.1:1457191-1625695 GCF_902827175.1 Gymnodraco acuticeps
CCAATCTGGGTGTTAAAATGGATCCTCACCTGACCTTTGAGGCCCACATCAAGCAAACATGCAAGACCTTCTTCTACCACCTGAGAAATATTGCTAAACTCCGCCCCACACTCAGTCTGCCAGATGCTGAAAAGCTTCTCCACGCCTTTGTCTCCTCCAGGCTAGACTACTGTAACGCACTTCTCATTGGGATTCCTAGCAAGAACATCCAGAAGCTGCAATACATCCAGAACAGCGATGCTAGGATCCTGATGAAAGTAAGGAAGTATGAACACATCACACCCATCCTCAAATCACTGCACTGGCTCCCAGTCTCACTCAGGATTGACTACAAAATCACCCTCTTCACTTATCAGTGCATACATGGAAATGCTCCCTCTTACATCAAATAATTGCTCACCCCACAAACCTCCACGAGGAACCTACGATCAGAAAAGGCAAACCTCCTCCTTCCCCCCAGGACCAAACTGAAAACCATGGGAGACTGAGCCTTCTGCTCCGCTGCTCCGAGACTGTGGAATGCCCTCCCAAACCAGCTGAGGACACCACAGACTGTGGATGCTTTTAAAAAAAGGCCTAAAAACGCATCTTTTTAGAATAGCCTTTTACTAGATTTTTAAAAACCCTACATGTTGCCATGCCGGCCTAAATGTCACTGCTTTTGTTCTGTTGTTGTAATTGTTTTTGTTGTTTTGTTAATGTCTTTCATTTTTTGTAAAACACTTTGAATTGCCTTGTGTTGAAAAGTGCTATATAAATAAACTTGCCTTGCCTTGCCTTGAAAGTATAACTACAAATAGGAGCAAAACAACCACAAACATGCATAATAACTACAACATTAGCACAAAGAGACAACATATAACAGCGTAAGTTATGTGTGTCCTTATCCTAAATCAAAGAGGCCCATTGTCTCACAATCCACCTATGGTTGAAGGAGTCCATAGTGAAGGCTGTTTAAATGTTTTACAGTCAAGTAAGAATAAGCATGATTGAACAATTGACAAAATAATCATCTGTGAGCATAAACGCTTAACATACATATTACATACAGAGGGAGAGCGGGGTAATGTGAGCCATTTTTTACATTTGCTCCCCTCTAGCCGAGCTAAAATGATATATCAGTAAAATGTACACATTTCCTATTAATTCAGGATGTTTCCTAGCTATCGAAATTATCAGAATGTCTTCAGGACAAAGGGCAATGAAAATATGATTGTTTGAAAAAAAGTGGTCTTGTGTCTCACTTTACCCCAGCTCAGGGGTAAACTTAGACAGACCAGAGAAATCAAGGGGGTAAAGTGAACCAGTTGGGGGTAAGCTGATCCACTTACGTTTTCCACTTTAAAACTACCATAACAACACATGTTGTAACAATTAGAAACCTGATAGCTAGATTGACAACCACACATTCCAAAACTAATGTCGGACTAGTATCAGAATCATGGGGATTGGTCAATTAAGCACATTTTTTAAACACTTGAAATTAACCCAAAGTACTAAAAAGTAAATCAAATACAACATAATATAATTCAAAATGTTTTAATTAACATTCAGTGTGGGAGTCAGAACACAGGACCTTTAGAGCCAGCTAGTGTCTGGGGGTCAGAGCAAAGGACAATCAGAACCAGCTAGTGCACAGTCTGGGGCTCAGAACATAGGACCATCAGAACCAGCTAGAACAGCCTGGGACTCAGGACACAGGCTAGACCCACCTGGATTAGAACATTAGCCTCATACTCAATAACAAGGCCTACTCTACATTCCAGCCCTGAAGGTTACAGGGAAAGGTGAAGAGTTGCTCTCTCCGTGTGGTTCCTCCAGGCCTATTAGGTTGAGGCAGCTTCTTCACCACATCACCTTTAGGAACATGTGCCACATCATTTTCTTTTATAGCAAACGTGGGTCTCTCCCACTGTTTCTTGTTTCCCTGGATTCTTCTGAGGAATTGTTTAAGTATTTCGTCATCCTCAACTTTCTCAACCATGCCAACGTAACGGAGACACTGTCTCACTTTACCCCACAGCATTTGTCTCACTTAACCCCACAGCCACCATTTTAGAAAAAACAACATCTCTAGCAATTCAGGCTAATCTTCAACTAGCATCAATCACATGGTTTTATATGTTGGAAGTTCATCAACATGTATGATATAAGTTTTTCTACCTGAATCAATTTGCTTTGACACAATAGTTGATTAAGTTCATAGCAAGAAAATTTACTTTTACATGCAAAAAACACATTTTTGTGAAAAAAACATACTTACCACAGCACCAGCACCAACTTCACCTTCCTGGTAAGGGGGGAATGGGAGGGGCTTGAAAACATAATGGTCACATGACCACAATTGTGTTCCGTTGCCTAGGTGTCTCACATTACCCGATGTCTCACAATACCCCGCTCTCCTATGTCTATACGTTAGACTCCAATACTTTGAAAACACATTACTGAGGACTTATTACAAAGGGGAAAGGGCAGCTATGTCAGATGTGCATGCTAGATTGTATAATTGTGTGGAAGCTCTCAGGGCTGATCCATTAACTTAAAGGGGACCTATCATGCAAAATGCACTTTGTGATGTCTTTTATACATAAATATGTGTCCCCGGTGCGTCGGGGAACTCACGCAGCGTACCCAAATCTTTTAAAAAACGGGTGTACAACGAGCGGATACAGATTCCATCCGAACTGACGTCAAATCGGCGGCGGACCCACAGAAAGTTGCTATCAGAAACAATGCCTGACGTGTTTTGGATGTAATCTCGTCTTTGTTTACATTAGCAAGCCTCGCTAACACTCAGAGCTAACTTGTACTCGAGAGCACATGTGTTTAAAAAGCAGGTAATACAAAAAGAACTCACCTTGTGATAAACCTGCAAGAGAAAAAGCATTTGAGCTCCATACTATTTCAGAAATAATCCTTGACGTGGTTTAAACAGGATGGCGTTTTATCACAACCGAATTAGATTTTATCTCCGGTAGAATTCTGATCAGGCATTAGCTCCGCCTCCTCTTCTTTCTTTTTTTTTAAGCTAAGGACCCAAGATCCGCGTTTCTCTAACAGGGCTTCAAAAGAGGGGTTCGAGCAGTATCAGGGATGGCTACAATGGGTGATCTATTTGGTATTTTGAAAAAAAAACTTCACAGACATGTTTTGTATAGGTATGCTACAATATATTTCTCAAATATAGCATGATAGATCCACTTTAATGTACCTGATACATCTGCTCTGGCACCACTCACATCTCACTGCAGATTCTCTGTAGATTTGCATTTGATATAAAATAATTCATAGAATGCAATTCAATACTTGTTCAGACATGGACCTACTTAGCTAAATAGTGAGGCCCAGCAGTATCAAACTGGAATACCCTGACCCCCAAACCGGTGTCTTTCTGCATTTTAGTCCATACAATTCTACTCTATTATAGGAAAGTGTGTTCAAACTCTATGGTGCACAGGTTCCATCCCTTGAAGAAGGCTGTAGGATATTGTTGAAAGCCAACCTAACAGTTAGAGTTGAGTCAGACGTTGCTGTGCTTTTCCTGAGCTTGAACTAAAGAAGAAATTAGTGAAAACAGTAAACTGGGGCCAAACATTGCAAAACTGAGACGACCTCTAACTTGCAGACAGTGTCAGCGTGTCTGACACACACACACACACACACACACACACACACACACTTCCATACTCAGACTCCCCTCTGAGCTGTGGTCACTGCTGTGTACATGCATGATACACCATGTTAGTGATATTTTCATATCTTGCTGCATTCACAAGATTACCAGCTCAACCAAGCCTTGCTGTGTGTGTGTGTGTGTGTGTGTGTGTGTGTGTGTGTGTGTGTGTGTGTGTGTGTGTGTGTGTGTGTGTGTGTGTGTGTGTGTGTGTGTGTCTATGAGTCATGACTCAGACACGCTGACACTGTCTGCAAGTTTTCCTGAGCTTGAACTAAAGAAGAAATTAGTGAAAACAGTAAACTGGGGCCAAACATTGCAAAACTGAGACGACCTCTAACTTGCAGACAGTGTCAGCGTGTCTGAGTCATGACTCTCTCACACACACACACACACACACACACACACACACACACACACACACACACACACACACACACACACACACACACACAGCAAGGCTTGGTTGAGCTAGTAATCTTGTGAATGCAGCAAGATATGAAAATATCACTAACATGGTGTATCATGCATGTACACAGCAGTGACCACAGCTCAGAGGGGAGTCTGAGTATGGAAGTGTGTGTGTGTGTGTGTGTGTGTGTGTGTGTGTGTGTGTGACTGTAGTCTGCTTACGTCGGTCCTGACTACAGGTGTCAGATCAGTGGATGATATGGTTGGCTCCATCAGTGGGATATGTATGAAGGGCCGTGTAGGCCAAAATTCAAACTCACCTCGCACCCACACTACTGAAAACATCTGGCCTTGCACACACACTACTGAAATACTCTCACATTCACTACTGAACACCTCACACACACACACACACACACACACTACTGAAAATTAACCTCACACACACAACTGAAAATTAACCTCACACCAGTGGCGTAGCCACCATAGGCCCAGGCCCACCCAGTTTACTCATTGGCCCACCCTGAGAAAGCTTCGGTGTCATTTAAAATGTTTACATTTAAAAAAATGTTTTATTATTATTATAAAAAAATGTATTCTCCCATTGAGAATATCCAATAATTTAAAGTGAAATTCAAGTGGACAAATATCTAGTTTAATTAATGTTGTAGGCCTATGTGTTTTATCCTCTGAACCAAACTCATTTACGGTAAAAACTGATTGTTGGTTCCGGTGTAGGTACCATGTGTTCGGCCTACCAGATGTGTTCGGGGTCCGTTACGCTTACCAATGACGTCACGCATTAGCTGTACGGTAACCCAAGAGGACATTTTACACGGCCAAATTCCGAATATATTGAAACTCCAGACTCAACGTAAGAGCTTGAGCCTCTTCTGGGGGTGATAACATTTAAACATACACTTCATTCTTTACTTTGTCCGTTATTATATGTAAAGATATTACTTTTTTCTCCGTCATGTTGTTTCCATAGCAACAACTTGTTGAGTCATGAGTCATGTTGTTACTTTGTTGAGAATGTGGCCATGTAATAAGCGGGATAATTTTAGCGACTTGTTCCTTATGGGGAAAATAACACCCTTCAGCTGATCAAGATCCCTCCGCTACACGTCGGGATCCTGATCTGCCGACGAGGCTCCATTAAAATATAAATATTTTTAGTGAATTACTGAGTTTAGGCACGTTAATAACGTTTTAATGAAGTCGAATACAGTATATTCATATGTGTCAGTGATTTCATGTCAATTTGGCGAACATAAACATAAATGATCGTGGTGAAGATGATGATTAAATTAGGATTAAAAATCGAGAGCCGGGCTGCATTTCCTCCCGTTCGTTTTTTTCGACTAAACAACATTATTTTGTTAAATAACAACATGGTGCTGTTTTGTAAATGATTACATGTCTCTTATTTAGCAGAGTATGATATCCGTGACATATGGATCTTAACAAAGTTCCGCTGTACATCCAGCGTACTGTATCTGACTTTATTTCACATGAGCTCCAGTGTGGAACCCCACTGCACCCCCTGGTGGATCAATGATCCATTGCAGCTGGCTTCATTATAATTACATTTATTTATCACGGGGGCGGTCTCAAGTCAAGCTGGAGGTTTTCCCTTGAGCGAGGGCAGATCACGTACCAATCACGGCCCTCGCGTTTCGAACTGTCCGAAATGAGGTGCTAAATCTGTAGCTTGTAGAAAAAAAATTAACTTAGTGATGAAATGTTCACTTGCAGAAAAATTAATGCTGTCAAAATTATCGCGTTAACGGCGGTAATTAATTTTTTGAATTAATTTAATTAAAATATTTAACGCATTTAACGCATGTGCAGAATGGCCCGCCCCATACATCCCACCAGTGGCAGCGCCAGGGTATGGCTGGGGTAGGCTACACCCATACCAAGAAATGGCTTAGCCCCACCATGAAAAATGATGTTAAAGTAAGCAAAATAAAGTCCGCCAACTCGCGCCGAGAAATGACAGCAGTTAGTAAGATTGATTTCAGTAGCCACTTGTCTGGAAATACCGAAGACCAGAAACGGTTTTGAAAACTTTTGTCACGTAGTGATCGTCTTCCCAATAGAACATCTTTGATAATGTCTTCTGGCCAATCATAATCAAGATAACGGCGTGGTGTTGTTGCAGGAAGTCCCGACGGAGAATACTTTTGCTGTAGTACAGGTAACACATAACTGGTACGCAGGTTATGTGCGTAATCTGAAATGCGTACCGTCACTTGTGTCACCAAGCGCATTTGCGTATTGACGTACTTGTGAAGCTTTTCCAGAAGGCGGTTAGATCACCGGACGACAGAGTCGGTCTCCGTGTGCACAGACAGGGCTGCTGTTAACGTCGGTCTGTACAATGGAATTGTGCCAAAACTACGCCAACCGGCTGCGGTGGGAGACTCTCCCCCCTTCACTGGAGAACTGCGCTAAAACAGCTGATCACAACGTTCACACTCTGTGGTCACGAAGTACTCCACTAGCCGCCCCCCCCCCTCCGTCGACTTTCCTGAAGTACTCCCCCGTTGATAGAAATCAACACGTAATGAATTAAGATCCCACGGTTTGATGATTGATAGGTGCTCTCTTTCATTTTGACACACAGAAAAATGTTACAATAAACATGTTAAATGGATATATTTTTCTTCTTTCATTTATCTTTCCATTCCCACAACAATATACATAAAGAAATGTCATATTTTGGACATAGTTCGAATGCTGATTAATCATGATTAATTCATATTTAAGCTGTGATTAATCTGATTAAAAATTGTAATCGTTTGACAGCCCTAAGAAAAATACATATTTTTTAAATATATTTTCCATTACAACTGCAACTTGGTTATTACAACCTCTCAAATCAGTCATTACAACTTCATGAATCTGCTCTGTGGCAGTAATATCGTCGAATCTGCGGCCTTGACTTTTGCTACACTTCTTGCAATGAATGTGTCGTTAAAGTAATTTTCACCTGTAGATGTGGGGGGAGGAAGGGGGGTTGGAGCGAAGGGGCGGAGCTATCAGAACGACGTGGCGCAAGCTCGGGTCAGTCACACAGCCATAGTCATGTCGAACCGGATGACTGCGGGGCCCCGCATGTTGCCCATTTCACACCAACGCGGTTCCAGGGCCGGTTCGGAGCTTGAGCCTGATAAGCACCGGTTTTTCCTGTTCACGCCGCAGCGGAGCTGGCTCTTTTCCCCGAAAAAATTAGAGATTAACCTGAGCTAACAGTTTATGGAGAGTACGGCCAATAAAAGTTGAAACAAGCAGTAGCGCTGAGCAAAGTGACTAGAACGCAACCACACACTTTATAAAGTCAGGCAACACTAACCAGGCTTCGTGTGATTATGTTTATTTGTACCTTACTTTGACCATCCGTTCGCTGTTATTGATCATTGTGGAGAGAGGCAGACGTGTTGTTTTGTATTATAGCAGCTATCAGATGGAATCAATACATGGGCTGCACAGGTTGTCGTGTCCGACTATCACAAGTAGAGTCATAAAAATACGCCGGTAAAATGTGCCTGTAGAAAACGGCTTATGCCACAATATGATAGCAACAAGTAGTCAATATAGTCAGTTTAGCTTCGGTTGCTATGCTAACATCACCCATTTTATACCAGAGAAACTTTTATAATAGCGTTGTGATGCCAAACAGCGTAAATTCATACTGAAACACATTCACTTATGGGAAATTGGAGATATTTATCAGCTGCTTGTGTGACAGTCAGACAGTGAATACTTTGCAGCGGCCGCTGCTGTGAGTTAACGGGAGAATAAACTCCGGTGGACGAGCAGCACTGCAGTGGTCGGTAAATGCAGCTGAAACACATTAATAAACAATGAACCACGGCACTCTGGAGAAAAGTATAAGGTTGGAGAAGTCGTTATTTAATTTAATCTGGCTTTGTATGATTAAAAGTAACACGATCATCGACCCAACGCAGTCCCCCATTGTTGTTGTGAGCGAAGCACGGAGCTAGAACGGGGGCTGCGTTGGTGTGAAAGGGGCAACAGCAGACTATGGCTGTGACTTGTGTGTGACTGACCCGAGCTTGCGCCTCGTCGTTCTGATAGCTCCGTTCCAACCCCCCTCCCTCCCCCCACATCTACAGGTGAAAATTACTTGCAAGAAGTGTAGCAAAAGTCAAGGCCGCAGATTCGTCGATTTATACTGCCACAGAGTAGGTTTGTGAAGTTGTAATGACTGATTTGAGAGGTTGTAATAACCAAATTGATGTTGTAATGGACAATATATTTAAAAAATATGAACATTTCATCACTAGGTTCATTTTTTTCTACAAGCTACACAACTTTTTCTTCTGTGACTTCAAATTTGGTTCACAGATACGTGGATATTTTATACAAGTGTAAATATATGCACACAAGCTCAGATTTATTTTCTGCAAGTGCTCACATCAGGTTTTACAAGCTCTCGCATCTACCTTCATACGAGTCATCCTTTTGAGAAAAAGGCCTTCAAAGTTTCCTCTTCTCTGGAATCCATCGATCTGATTGATTATTAGCAGAGCAAATTATCAAAATAGTCCAGAGGGAAAATATTTTCGTTTGGATTACTGGTCTGGGGGAAGCTCGCGAGTGTGTGTGTTTGTGTATTTTTGCATTTGTGTTTGTTTCCCGGGGAAAACCCTTACGAGAAACACCGGCTGTTGTTATGCCTGTTGTGACGTTAAGTTACTCCGTTCTCCGCTTGTAATTATGCCGAAGCTTCAAAGCTGTATTTATCATCTGAATTTGCCGAAACAAGTTTAATATTCTGAAAGCCAAGACTTTGTTTAATTGAAATCAGATGAAAACAAACTGTAACGGACCCTGCCGTGTTATCTATGATTACTATACGCCTTACATTTATAATTTCAGCCAGAGGGAGGGGGGGCGGCGCTGCAGAAGAGCAGATTGCGAGTGAGAGCTGTCATCTTCCCTTTACAAGCTTCAAAAATGTATTTATTGTGTGATTTTGGAAATAAAAGTTTCATATTCTGAAAGCCAAGACTTTGTTTATTTAAAATCAATCAAACCCCGAAAAACTAGTTTTTCACGCAAATCCACGTTTATTTTTAAATGAGCCGTTGCGACTTCCGACTAATTTCAATAGAGCGGGTCACATACAGCGTCTCCAGCGTTTTCGAACGTTTTTGTGTGGACGGACACATTTCTTGAGCCGATTCCGTGTGGACGGAAGACTTTTTTTAAATCAACTTCGGTTCAAAATCCGTTTCGTCTCTGTGTGGACGGGGCCTGACATATGCCAACACTTTGCATATACTCACAAGAGAGATACGTAACTAGTGCTGGTGGTGGATGCTTCATACATATATATGTTGTTTTCACACGATATGAAAGGATAAATTACAAGGTGTCAAATAGTTCCGCCAACTAATTCACAGAACATTTGCCGCATACTTTCTACGGCTAAAGAACGTGTACCTTGTGGACCTGTAGCAAACACCACATGAAAAGACTCCACCTCAGTATTAAAGATATCTCGGTGTGTATATCGTTTCACGTTGTTAGTAGCATGTAGCATGTAACATGTAACTTGTAACATGTTAGACAACAACACTGCTTAAAATGCACATCAAGAAAGCTTGTTGTCAGTTCTCACCACTATTCCTCCTGGGGGGCTCTTTCTAAAATATATCATTTGAGTTTGTCATGCTTTCAGATAGTTCTGCTTCTACACAGTGTTGTAGAGTTGTATGCAGTTAAGTTGCAGTATAAAGGAATATGCACTATTTAAATTCAATGTATGCTAAAACTAGATTAAACTAAACATCAACAGGCATAATAATTAAATGGAGACACTTAGCAGTGTTTGTGTTTATTATAAAATGGTAAACTGCACTAAAGCTACCAAGGGTCTGGAATTTCCATTTAGAAAGGGGCTATATGATTACATTTATTTTTACATGATATACAAATTAACCATGCCATTCAAGAGTCTCCTTTTCATGCAAATGGGGAAAATCATTTCTTAAACTTTCAGCTCTTTCCATTCACTTTGGACTCTTCTTCTCCCCGTAAATGATTCATCTTTCAATCCGACCCTCTTTCAGTCCGTGCACCCCTCCCTTTCTATCTTCATCTACCTGTCTCTGAACAAGGTCACAGTAATATGAATAGGTGCAGACATGAGCACTGTGCATGGGCAGATTCTGTGTTTCCCATTGGCCTCTTTGCATTCAGTCCAAAACCCATCAGGTATGCAGAGGAGATCCAAAAGAGGTCAAAGGAAAAGGTCAGAGAAGATGTGCATATGATATAGGCAAATGTTTCCACTGTCCAGGGAAAGGCATTGAGAGTTCCTTCTCTTTTCCTTTTTTTTGACCAGCACACCCTCATTGATGTCTGTGAATGAAGCTCAAGGTTGAGATGAAAGTACACAGCATTCAGTGACAGAGCTCATGGTTTTTAGGGGGGCTGATTGGTTGAGCTGAGGTATGATTTATTACATTTACTTAGCAACCACACTGTGTGGCAAACAGAATATGGGCAACACATCCACACACCTTTGATACCTTCTGATTGTCCTGTTTTGGATTCCCCTTTGAGCAATACACAGACCATCCTCCAGGGAAAACAGCAGCATATGTTCTTCATTCAAATGCAAAAATTGACCAATAGTTTATTTTGCTTGATGTTTATTGGTTTACAGTGACGTAAGAATGAGCAAAAATAGAGACATTACCATTACCCTGCTAACTTTTGTGTTTGCCCTAATTCGTAGCTGCAAGCTTGCTAAGATGCTAAACTAAGATTGTCACCATCTGTTTATCAAAACATTATATCTGCAAAACATCAGCCATGTGTCCTTGGGCAAGACACTTCACCTGAACTTGCTCCTGTGGGTATTGTCCACAGTGGTGACCATTGCATGTATGATATGTGTAATGTGTATTTGTAAAGTGCTTTGAGCATCTGGAAAAGCGCTATAATAATAAATGTAAGGAATTAACACTGTGAGAATGATGAAGTTATCATTTAGCTCAAACCATGATTGTAATCCAATGTACAGCCTCACAGAGCTGCAAGGTTAGATTTGTAGTCTTGTTTAATCTCCACCCAGGCACCTTCTCTAACACAAACCACATGTGTTGCCTTAACCGGACCAGTAGTAGTAGTAGTATAATTTAGTGTCCTATTTGTTGTTTTACAAATTTAGATTCTTTCTCAGTCATGTTTTACTTTGTTAAAATACAATTATTCAAATGAGTTGTGTTCCATTTTCTGTTTCCGGGATAGGATTTAAGTATCTGTTCTGCTTTTCAGGATTCTGACTGACTGGGTGTTGGACAGTCTGGATTGAATAAGCACAATTTTGAAAAATGGAACCGAAGTGATTATAGCCGACCAAAAAGGCGAACACCCTTTCAGCCACCGTAGTGTTGCGCAACAATAGAACCTCCCACTTCCGCATTCTTAATCATTTGAAAACATATTTTAAACAGCCGATACATGCTAGCTCTTCCCCTTCCGTGCAGAGACGCTTCCTGTAAGTTCCCATGTTCATTGAGGTAGCGGCATGTTAGTTAGCTGGTTGTTGTGTGACCGTTTATGCATGATTATGCATCAGAATCAGAATACCTTTATTCGTCCCACAGAGGGGATTTGTATTTGTTAAAGCAAGAAAAGAGCCAAAGACAGCTTAATATTAACCAAGAAGCATGCATACAAAATATTAAAGATAACAAAAATTGTGCTTTGCTCCTTTATACGTAGATTGCTTACATTGCTGATTTTTTGGTTCCATTTTGAACTTTGGTTTTGTGCGGTTTGTTATATTGCTTTACTTTTGTTTACATTGTTGTTTTTTCATAATTTCTCAAGCGTATTAGTGTTTTCATTATTTGTTTGCTGAATTTCATGAACTGACATACTATTGTTTCTTGTGTTCTTATGAGGAATTCAGCACCCCTGATGTGAGCGGACATCATTGTTGTTATAGACTTGAAACCATTCAATAGTACTTTTGTATCAGATGAATTTATAAGAACTAATCATTTTAAAGGTTAAATTACTGATCTTAAATAATGTATTGGAGTATTACATTGTTCTGATTAGTAAATACATATCATACTCTTTGGAGAAAATCCTTGTCTTTAGCTTTTGTTGACTGCCAATTGTATAGTTTTAATCAAATCTGCTTTTCTTGTTGGAGTAATTCGGCAGAGTTAAAGGGAAGTTTTGGTCCCTAGTAAAACAGCAAATGATACCCCTGTGGTCACCTGTAGGTCTCATGTAGTTTGGAGAACTTGTAAGGAACCTTAAAGGCTCCAAATGATTGGGTGAAAAAATTCTCATTGAAATAACGGTTGCTGTAGCAACAATGGTTACAAGTTCCACAAAACAAACAGTGGGTGTTATGTTTGGTTATCCACATGCACATATATGCACAAATTAATACATTTAATAACTTCAGGTTTGCTATGATCAGTCTTTGATTTTCTGCATTGACATGTATCACCAAAGTGTTGGAATGAAAAGCCTGGGATAATATCCATCTGCTGTGTGGATAAGACCTCCTACGCCATAGGGCTGTTTAGATTTGATGATCTTTTCATGTGCCAAATTAATTCCTGAAATGAATATCTCGGGGCCATCCACAAGGTTTGCTCTCGCAATTAAGCAGCACTTCCTAATACCATCGCCACAAAGCTTGGGGGCATCTGCTTTAAAGTCTTTGAGAGGCCTTTTTTCTAACTATTTCTTTGCCTTTGGGGTTATTGATCTGACATCATTTGGCGCCACATCAGATGACGGATGGAGAAGTCAGGAAGCTCACAGGAAGGTGAGTAATTGGGGAGGACTCCATGGTCACCTGCATTTGTTCAGGTCATTAACTTTGTTAGTTAATGACCCTTGATGTTAAACAGCGTTGTGGGAGGGCCAGATATTCACGCTCCATATAGTCAGAGAATGGGGCACTCAACCCATATTTAGTCTGACCAAGCATGAAGACAAACTTTTTGTCATTCTCCCTCTCATCTTTGTTTGTTCATCATTTAGATGTAGATGGTAGTTTATTGTGCTCGGCAATGAGCCTGTTTCAAAGACCCAGTGTTCTTTCTTCCCGAGCCGCTGGGAGTAGAGGTCCTCCATGGATGGCAGCTCCGTCCTGGTGATGTGCTGTGCAGTTTTCACCACTCTCTGTAAAGCCTTACGGTTTAAGGCAACACAGTCTCATTCCCTGATAGTCCAATAGCGACACTTGGTCAGGGTCCTTTGGCGTCCAGTTGTGACGCACCGAGTCTCCTTCAGCTTCATAAACAGACGCAAAGAGCTTTCAACTGATTGCAATGTATTTCCATCGGCGACGGTATTTGATGCTCAGGGAAGCAACGCATCGGTCCATGTTGGCGGCAGTTAAAGGCAATGTGAGCATCCATTCCCATTGGATAACGGAGAATTTTACACCCGGAAATAAGTATTCCCCTTACTGTCGATTGATTTTACAGTGATATCTGCACTACTCATCAACTCAAAAACACCAGATTATCCTTGTTAATTACACAACATTGATTGGTTTAAATTGTGTACAATGGTTTTGTGTTTTTCCCCTTCGATTCAGAGAAACAAATAGTTGTATTAGAGTTTAGGATGGCCTAAGACACTACACTACCCATAATCCTCAGCTATCGTTTGAGACTGCACCATGCGCTTTGCTCGACAAACCCCGTGATTAGTCCTCAAGCTCTGTGATTGGTTGACCTCTGACTGTATTCCATATGACATTTTTTTGATTTGATTGTGTTAACACTGTAAACTTGACAGCTTTTTAACCCCAACCACCTAGTGGTTAAACCACGTTATTACACGTTTAGAGTAATTGCAATGCAGGTAGATTGTGTTGCTTTTTAATGACTGTTTTGAAATGCCTTTTTCTTAATGTCTTTCATTTTTGTAAAGCACTTTGAAATGCCTTGTGTTGAAAGGTGCTGTATAAATAAACTTGCCTTGCCTAAGGTCTGCTGCATGTTTTGTTGAATGTGTTATATTTGATGAAAACATTTAAATATTAAGAGCACATACAAATTAGGGGGAAAGTAGAAGGTCAATGATAGAAATATAGAATAGAAAATATCAAGAAGATACTGTAAATGATCTCTACAATTAAACAATTTAGTGCCGGATGTACAAAGATATTAATAGGAGGATGTGCAAAACAGACAAACTAATTACGCTTTATTAAAACATGAAATACTACTTTAGGTTAAGGTCTTCTTTTAAATACATGTAAGCAAAAAGCTTTGGGGGTATCTATAAATATTAAGCCTGACAAATACTTACTGTAAAGTCTAATATATTGCATGGTTTGTTTTGGGACTTGACAATCAACTTTCCTGCAATGTTAACTATGTTGAAGCACTTATTTTAACCGATATTATACATATTTATTATACTCTTATAAGATGTATGTAGATAGAATAAGAAATTTGCAGAATATGACAGTTTAATGGTGGAGGTACACCGGTCTTGTAATGCACTGTTGAGGAACCTGTGACGCAAGTTTTTCATTCATTGGATAACTACACCGTAGTTGTGTATATGATATGTCAATAAACCTTTGGAAATCTTGAAAGGGATGTGCAAAATAGCCATTATATACAGATTTTAATGAACGATTAGAGAATAACGAGTAATGAATATGCTTTATAGGGATCTGCAGATACATTTTTTGTCTTTTCAAGCACCAACTATCAAATATCTCGCCTGACTTGACAATCACCTTCGCTGAATTTTACTGAGGTGTAACTAAAGTCTGATTTAAGGATTGTTTATATTTAACATCATTAATCCAAATCTGCAAAGTAACTCAAATAAATGTAGTGGAGTAAAAATACCAGGTTAACCTTAAAGAAAGCCCTCAGGATTATAAAAGACCCCCATCACCCCAGCCACAAACTGTTCTGTCTGCTGCCGTCTGGCAGGCGGTACCGCAGCATCCGGACTAAAACCCACCAGACTCAGGGACAGTTTCATCCCGCAGGCCAGAAGACTATTAAACATCTGAACTTTTGAAACAACATCCACAACATTAATCTGGCTGCAATTTACAAATTATTTAATATTAATATTCCAATCACTTGTATATAGACACCAATGTGTTTCCCATCCCCTAAACCTCCAGGGATGTATAGTTTAATACTGGCAACTTCTAATTATGGGAAAAAACCGAAAACGTCTTTTAAAACTACAATTCCCAGTAGAGACGCGCCATAGAACATGTTGCGAAACACACATATAGCCAGCATGTGTAGTTCTGGGGGGGGGGGTGGACACGTTCGGGTCCAGTTTTGGATAGTGTGCCATGGATTAATTCCATTTCAAAGTGCTGTTTGACGCTCGGCGTAAACTTTGCGCACTGCCACTCCAACATCCAATCACAGAGCTTGAGGACTAATCACGGGGTTTGTCAAGCAAAGCGCATGCTGTAGTCTCAAACGATAGCTGAGGATTATGGGTAGTGTAGTGTCTTCGGCCATCCTAAACTCCGATACAACTATTTGTTTCTCAGAGTCGAGGGGGAAAAACACAAAACCATTGTACACAATTTAAACCAATCAATGTTGTGTAATTAACAAGGATAATCTGGTGTTTTTTAGTCGATGAGTAGTGCAGATATCACTGTAAAATCAATCGACAGTAAGGAGAATACTTATTTCCGGGTGTAAAATTATCCGTTATCCAATGAGAATGGACGCTCACATTGCCTTTAACTGCCGCCGACATGGACCGATGCGGTGATTCCATGAGCGTCAAATACCGCCGCCGATGGGAATACATTGCAATCAGTTCAAAGCTCTTTGCGTCAGTTTATGAAGCTGAAGGAGACTCGGCGCGTCACAACTGCACGCCAAAGGACCCTGACCAAGCGTTGCTATTGGACGATTAGGGAGTGAGACTGTGTTGTTTCAAAACGTAGCATTCGCCACATGCTAATGCTAACCGGAAATTACGAGATTTACTTAGCGGAAAACCGGAAGTCATGTGTGAACATTCGGTTTTTAGAATAAAACAGATTTAAATTAAATACAGTGTATTTAATAAAAATTACGCCATATCAACATTGATTTTAATTTCTTACAGAAGCCATGCATTCCACATGGTCTTTATCATATTTGATTATAAGGATTGTGTGGGCAGTTTGCATGCTTCAAAACAGGTAAAGAAAGTCAAACAGAAAAGTTGGAGTAGCTCGAGACACAGCAGCCATCCACGGTACCATCTTAATATTCTATTTATGTTGATAAAGGTCCCTGTGAGGTTTTCATAGCTGGTTCATCCTGTTTGAGTGATTGTTTTTGCAATCACCATTACTTATCTATGTGCATATATACTGCAGCCCTTACTGTGAATAACAATCTTCACTATATGTAGAGGCCATTTAAGGATTCCCGGGCCAATGATTTACTGTAAACTGATTACAATTATTTCTCCCAGCATTGCAGCATGAAGTGGAATAACAACAACATTTAACAGAATGATAGACATTATAAGAAAAAACGTTCACCCTGCAACACAGACTCTGGGACTGTAATACCATTTACATAAGTTACACCACTTACATAAATGCCAGCGCATACTGTAAATTAGGCAGTATGAATCACCTTTAGTCTCTGTCTCCATCGCTCTCTGTATTTTTAATGGCGAGAAAGCAGGTAGTTTAGTCATCCGTAGAGGTGCAGTTCAGTGTAAGTGTTTGGATGTGTGAAGGAGATGGCTGCGTTCTGTAATTAATCTGTGGAGAGTGAGTGGGGGTAATGACATCTCTTTAGTCGGACTGCTCTGGTACTACAGCAGGACGGTGTTTACATTATGGAGAAACTGCCGATAAAGGGGCAGCATTATTTTAAATGATGAGAAGAAAGGGGAGAGGGGTGCAAACATCCACTGGTACTCCTTGCAAAAGCATTCTGGTGCTGAGGTTGGTGATATTCAAGATGTTTGAAAAGGTTTTTTTCTGCATTCTTGTCAAAGGTCACATGCTTTTATGGTAAGAAACTAGGGCTGTCAGTCGATTAAAATATTTAATCGCAATTAATCGCATGATTGTCCATAGTTAATCGCGATTAATCGCAAATTAATCGCACATTTTGTATCTGTTCTAAATGTACCTTAGAGGAATATTTTTCAAGTTTTTAATACTCTTATCAACATATGAGTGGACAAATATGCTTTATGCTAATGTTTATTATCATTTGAACAATGACAAATATTCTCATGAATATTAAACACAACAACCTCTGAACATTACAAATATTCGCCTCAATTCAACCTGGAACCTCTCTCATACAATAATACAATACAAATGGTGTGTGTGTGTGTGTGCGTGCGTGTGTGTGTGTGTGTGATGGATCGTTGGAGCTATGTGCAACTCAAGTCATATGCTCGAACGGGAGCTGCCTGGACGCTGCAATCATGTTGCGCACTATCCGTGCTGAGTGTGCTGACTTTTCGTACAATGTCCCACTGTCTGGCTTCCTGCATAAAGTCAAGTGCTCGGCGCAGTTGTGGCGAAATGTCGCTCCTCTGTTTTCATTTAAACAGCTCCATATCCGTTAGCGCAGCTAGCTAGCACCAGATGCTAACAACAACAATGCACGTAAGCCAGGTCTCTCTCTCGCTCGCTCGGGCCACACATACACACACCCTCCCGGTCCTCCCAACAGCCAGTCGGTGCCTGCCGGTGAGCGTGGAAGTGTGGTCTGCCACAAGCGGGCGGCAGGAGCGGGGCTGTCAGCATCAGCTTGTAGATGGTATTTTAAACTCGATGCGCTCTGAAACTACGGGGCGGCCGAGGAAAAAAAATACACATGCGTTAATCGCGTTAAAATAATTAGTGGCGTTCATTTTTTTTTGCGTTAACTTGACAGCCCTATAAGAAACACAAATACGATTTAATTTGCATCTCTTAAGCACATTATCAAATGAAATTGATAATGGTAAACTGGTGACAATTTAGGCTTTAGTTTAGTAGCTCTGTACTTATAGGCAATGAGAACATTCCCTTCATTGCAGTAAAAACTGAGATTTTGCCAAAAACATGGGAAAAAGAAAGATGTCTGATCAGATGTTCTGTCAGTTTTCCTTTGAGGTGGGCCTTGTTTTCATCTTGAGGCACTGTTTTAGAGAGGGTTCATGTGTCGGGATCTACTTTTATAACTGTGGGATTTGTTAAAATATCACTCAGAAAAATGTAATTGTATTTTAAACATAAGAAAATATCTCTGTTACATGATCTTTTCATAAAGAGAATATAAAAGAAATGCTTTAACAGAAAAAAAAGAAAAAAACACAAGCTGTATTTGCAGTTAATCCTAATCGGGCAGTTCACTGCTATATTTGCTTGTGACTGCTAACCTCACTGGTCCCCTGTGTACAACAGAGCCCCCTGTCGTTGGTGAAAACTCCTCCTTACTGCAGAGCATGTCTTTTAATGATTTTTAACGCACATTGTCTAATCATATAATCATTCGCCCCATCCGATAGTCTGTTGATATGCTCTCCAGATTAACAGCAGCATGAAAATAACCTGCCGATGCTCCATGGTGGAGGCTACGGTAGAAATTGCCGGGATTTGCATTTTTACCCCCTTAACCTGTTTAGCCCTTAGTCTGTTTTTCAGGTTTCAGGCTCAAAAATGACATTCCCAGAACAAATTACCATATCTTCACTTCTAAAAGGGTTAAATTAATAATCTTTTTCTCAAAGTAATGATAAACCTGTGAGTTGGATGTAGAAAAGTCAGAATCAATATAGATGTTTTTTATTTTAAAGAAAATTCAGATTGAACATAGTAAAAAACTGTAAATTATAGTGTCCGTCCAAAAATTATGTTTTACTTATAGGGAAAACTACCCTTGCGCGATGGGTTAGTAGACTAAAAGCTTTAGGAATCCAAAGTACAACATATAATAAGTACCCTGTATCAAGATTGATGCAAAACAAGTGAAATCTGACCTTTTTAGAGAGATATATAAAAAAAAAAAACACTTCTGGGTGGATTTTCCATATCTCTGGCCCCCTTTGTCGATTTTGCTGATTGACATCTCTTTCTGACCGTTAGAGCCAATAGAATCGAAGGGGAATTTCCCCACACACACACGGTAAAACAAAAAGGTGGGGGCTTCGCGCATGCAGTTTTGCATCAGAGCAAACCTTTCTCTAGCTCTGACATCTGGAAACGGAAAAGCAGGTTTATTGCTTATGGATTATCAGAAATAATTTCAAAGGAACACAGACACATTGGATTAACCTATGGATTAACTTCAGCAGCGTTTTTATCGTTTTAATGCCATTGAAGACCACTTTTGACCAGACTACGACACGGGTAAACCATGTTAGCGTTTTTAGCTACCTAGCGACACATGTTTTGATGTCTGTTTTTGTTTAAAAAGTCGCAAGTTCGTATCATAGAGTGATAATGTCTGTACCCATCGATTCTGTGTCATCTCACGATCAGATCGATGGGTTGGATGTGCAGAATGGATAAATAATAAGGTTTTATGAGTGAGTTTCGGTGCAGTAAATCTGTTAGCATTTTTCGCTCGTTGCTAATTCAGAGGCTCAGCATTAGCATTGTGTTGTTTTTTTTTTAAATAAATAAAAATAATCAGTTAGATGAGTTTCTTCCCGTTACATGGATATAAAACATTCATAGTTTATTAAATGAACATGCCCTCAGACACTGTTTCCTGCAAGATGTTGCGGGAGGGCCCCGGTACCGGGGTCTCTCGGGCTTAACAGGTTTATGTCTGACCAATTGTTGAACAGCATTTCCGTGCACATGACTTTTGTTTACAGTTTATAGTTTTCCTGTGTGAACGCAAACCGAACCTTCTGAAAAGTGAAGCAATGTAACAAACTGTTGTCTGGTGTGCACCAAAGAAGCAGACTAATAGGTTTGAATGAGACCTTAGGGTCTGGGCCCCATGCAGTTGCTCACTTTGGTTATCCTACCTTGCCCTGAGTTTGGATGTGAATTTGTTTTAATGTGGCACCTAAAGCAACTTTCAGCTTTCATTACAACGCGAATGACCATGGCCTTTTAAACTTTTGTCCTATGACCACATAACTCTCCGGGTGGTCAAGACCCTTCTCCAGACTCTAGGATTGAGCCGCAGCTTTCATCCGGCCTGAATGCAGTGAAAGCCCATAAGAAAATCGTCAGTCCACTACTTGAACAAGGGTGACGCTGACAGTGTGACAGACCCCCATACACAGGTAAAACCTTATGGTTACTGTGGCTAATGTTAGCAAACTAAATATGTATGCATTGCTATGTATACAAATATGTATACATCTAAATATGTATACATTGCTATGTAACTTATTTATTTTACATTTACATTTTAAATTCAAAACAGTTAATCAATACAATAATTAACAGATTATTAAGACATAATCTGGAGTCGAATGACTTTGAACAAGGATTACAAGCCTGTTTATGGAGGTGTGTACAGTATACCAAGGGTAACACAAAGACAGATGAAGCTGGTAAACGCTTTCCACATTATGCTAATTACCTCTGTACTGCTTTGATGTAGCTTCCCATGACCTCATGTTCTCTGAATTCCCCCAATTAAACCTCTATTCCCTCCCTGAAGAACAGAAGCCCTGTAGAATCAGCTCTTTGTTGTTAATGCTTGTCCCGGCCTGCATTTGATTCACGGTCAAAGGTCAAATGCACCAACTACTGCATCAGTTATAATATGCCAGGTGGTAAAAGTCCTTAGTTCAGCCAAATAGAAAGTGCTAATTCAGACTGGGAATCATTCAGTAGTTTACTGCAGGAGGGTCAAGGCAAAATGATCCCATGAGCCAGACGATCTGTCTGAAGGAAATCCTTGTCTTAATGTTCTCATTATATAAACAGAGACCCACTAAGGACTATGCCGACCATGCTAAGACTATATGACTTATATGTTATCTTCTACAGCGTCACTCTGAATCTATTTGTAGTCAGAGTCGGATTCACAATAAATAATCAGACTTCCGGTTATGGCGTGGTGCTGAGCAGACAGGTGTCGGAGCCCCTCCTTAAAATTCTGTAAATTTGACTGCCTCACAACTTTAATTTATTCACACAGCCTTAGTCATTTGAACTAAAAGTACTTTGTAAATTCAGATGGCGCCGAAACCAGGGAAACAGGGGCAAAACAACGCCAAATTCTACTTTTCAAATGCCTCGAAGCAGCAAGCTAACTGCGATGCTAGCAGAGCAGCAGATGCTAATGATCCGGACAAAGTGCTGACCGCTATCCAAGCGATGAAAGAAGACTTCGTTTCGAGATTTGACGGGTTGTTTAGCGCAATACAAGGAGTGCAAGTTGACCTGAAAGCAGTCACGGTGCGCGTTACTGAAGCTGAGGACAGAATTTCCACCAACGAAGACGATGTCGCAGCTCTGCTAGCTCAAAACACAGCCATGAAAACTACTGTAGAGGAGTTGGTGCTCAAGGTGGATGATCTGGAAAATCGCAGCCGCTGCTCCAACCTTCGTCTGATGGGTATGCCAGGGAGAAAGGAAGGGATACCTGACGTGCTTGGTGCATCACATTTTCCAGGACCACTACTGATCGAGAGAGCGCACAGGATTGGTAAAGTCACCGAAGCTGAAGAGCAGCCACCCAGGGTTGTGATAATGAAGTTCCTGAATTACGCGGACAAATCTCGAGTCATACAGGCTGCCAGAATGAAGGGACCAATACTCCTGGATAACCAAAGAGTGATGTTTTTTCCTGACATCTCTACTGAGCTCCTCAAGCAAAGAAAGATGTTTGACGGAGTAAAGAGGGAGCTGGCATCCCTCTCCATCTCCGACCTGCGTTACGGGATTGCAAGTTAACCACAAGTTTACCGTGACTTTCTAATGCTTCTAATGCCTTTTTTGCCGAGATTCAAGGCATTGGCTACAGACAAACAGTGCCATTTCTCCCACTAGTTCAAGCCACCATACTGCAGTGGCGAGCCGTGACTTTTATACCTAGGCCCTGTGAATCAAGTTATTTTGGTCAAACTAATGAAAAATATAACAAAAAATATCTTAGGCCCTCAAAGAGCAGAGGGGCCCTGACGGCTCTCCACTGCCATACTGGACCTTTAATAAAAAAGTTTGAGTACCCCTGGCGTATAGTAATCATAGACAACACGGCAGGGTCTGTTACAGTTTGTTTTCATCTGATTTCAAATATACAAAGTCTTGGCTTTCAGAATATTAAACTTGTTTCGGCAAATTCAGATGATAAATACAACTTTGAAGCTTGTAACGGCATAATTACAAGCGGAGAACGGAGTAACTTGACGTCACAGCATGCATAACAACAGCCAGTGTTTCGCGTGAGTGTTTTCCCCGGGAAACAAACACAATACACACAAACGCAAAAATACACAAACACACATACATACACACACACTCGCGAGCTTCCCCCAGACCAGTAATCCAAACGAAAATATTTTCCCTCCGTACTACTTTGATCATTTGTTCCGCTAATAATCAATCAAATCGATGGATTACAGAGAAGAGGAAACTTTGAAGGCCTTTTTCTCAAAATTATGACTCTGTGACAGTCATTATATAATATGACATATTTTGCTTAATATTTGGAGTAGAACAACAATCCTGATATCATTAGAAAGCTAGGAATCTCCTCTTTCCAACAGTGTATGCAACTCAAAATGTGTCTTCGGGTCAATGAGACTGATTCCAATAGAGCAGGTCACAATTGCAATCAGAGAAAGCGATAAACTCCATTGAGACAAATAAAGGGGAAGTTACATCTGACCCAAAATAAATTAAGGATACTTTTCAGGACTTTTACCAAGACTTATATAGTTCTGAACGATCAGTTGTTTCATATCCATGTAACGGGAAGAAACTCAGCTAACTGATCTTTTTTTTTTTTGTGCAAAAACAACCACAAAGCTAACGCTGAGCCTCTGAATTAGCCACGAGCGAATACACAGAATCTATAGGTATATATAACATCACTCCATGATAAGGACTCGCGACAATATTAACAAGCACAGACATCAAAACACGTGGTGCTAGGTAGCCAAAATGGGAATATGTCTTATCTTAGTCGTTGTCTAATCAAAAGTTGTCTTCAATGGCATTAAAACGATAACAACGCTGCTGAAGGTTAAGGCATAGGTTAATCCAATGTGTCTGTGTCACTTTGAAATGATTTCTGATAATCCATAAGCAATAAACCTACTTTTCCGTTTTCAGATTTCAGAGCGTGAGATTCGCTTTATGGCAAAGTGCATGTGCGAAGCCCCCACTTTTTTTGGGTAATGTTGGTGTGTATGTGGAAATTCCCCTTCGATTCTATTGGCTCTAACGGTTAAAAAGAGATGTCAATCGTCAAAATCGACCAATGGGTTCCAGAGAAACGGCAAAAACGCCCATTTCCACCCAAATCACCTCAGAGGTGGAGTTTATTTTGCTAAACCTCTCTAAAAAGGTCAAATGTCACTTGTTTTGCATCAATCTTGATACAGGGTACTTATTATATGTTGTACTTTGGATTCCTAAAGCTTTTAGTCTACTAACCCATCATCCAAGGGTAGTTTTCACTATAAGTAAAAAATAATTTTTGGACGGACACTATAATTTACAGTTTTTTACTATGTTCAATCTGAATTTTCTTTAAAATAAAAAAACATCTATATTGATTCTGACTTTTCTACATCCAACTCACAGATTTATCATTACTTTGAGAATAAGGATTATTAATTTTCCCCTTTTAGAAGTCTTGTTATGGTCATTTGTTCTGGAAATGTCATTTTCGAGCCTGAGACCTGAAAAACAGGGATGGGGTTTAACAGGTTGAAAGGAGGGAAAAGACCTGGACCTGATGGGATTCCAATTGAAATATATAAGATTTGTAAGGCTAAACTGATCCCACCACTGCTCAAAATGTATGAAGAATCATTTGATAGATTTGATAGGGGATCCTTTCCTCCTTCACTAAATAATGCATTGATTACACTCTTATTAAAACCTGGAAAACCTTCAACACAGTGTGGATCTTATAGATCTTAATAATGACCTTAAAATCTTATGTAAGGTACTAGCTAAAAGATTGGAGCCAATTTTACCTAAAATAGTTCATTCTGACCAGAATGGATGTGTACAGGGAAGGCAGGGTTTTCACAATGTAAGGAGGGTGCTCAATGTTCTCTTTGAGAAATCTGGTTGTCCTGACAATGCTATTTTGTCGTTGGACGCAGAGAAGGGCTTCGACAGGGTAGAATGGCAGTACTTATTTCAGGTTCTGGAGAGGTTCGGCATTGGGGGGTAGTTTTTAAGTTGGGTACGACTCCTATACTCCAACCCACAAGCTGACATCCTAACAAATGGACTTGTGTCATCTCCCATTAAACTCAAGCGAGGTACAAGGCAGGGCTGCCCCCTTTCTCCTCTCCTATTCACACTGGCCATTGAGCCACTAGCAATGGCAATCCGTAAACACGCCATTATAACGGGAATACATATAGGAGGTATAGAACACAGAATAGCTTTGTACACGGATGATGCTATTTTGTTCTGCTCCAGTCTAAATCAAACACTGCCTGCTTTACTTTATCTGAGTACTTTTGGCATATTTTCAGGCTACAAAATAAACAACAACAAATCTATAATAATGTTTTTGTCAGAAAACGGGAGGCTCAGTCCTCCAGTTTTGACCCCACTTGTGGTATCACAACTAGGATTTACCTATCTGGGTGTAAAAATCAGCCCAATTATTAACAATATTATCCCAGCTAATTACAAACAGCTAACAGATGCAGTTATACAGTTGATAAATAGATGTACTAAATTACCCATCTCATTGGACGCATCAACATTCTCAAAATGACAATTTTAACCAAATTATTATACCTTTTCCAACCAATTCCACTTTTCCCACCATCTTCCTTTTTTAAACTGTTAAAGAAAACTTTTTCAAACTTCTTTTGGAATAATAAACGCCCAAGACATAGGCTCTCTTTGTTATATTTGCCATAAGATAGAGGTGGACTACAATTACCGAATCTCACTGTTAGGGAATAATTCTTCCTTACTCCTAAGATATTTAACCTTTTTGTGTGTTGACGTTATTGAAGTAACCTGTGTTAATTACTTTGTATCAAATAGTAGCAGTTTGTATAACAAGAAGCTGGAAATATGAGAAGTGAAACATTCCTATTAGGTGTAGTGGAAATGTGAGAGATGAGATATCCTTATTTGGACACAACATGTCAAACATCTGGAGGGCTGCACGGTGAAATTAGCGTGCGTTAAACATGCTGTAAAGTTCTACTATTTCTCGCATTGCTGTAGGACTGCTTAAGAGCAGAGGTAATGTTTTCTTCGTTATTATTGATATTAAAGTAACTTACATGTATTAGCCAACTATAAACAACTATATCTTAGACATATCTTAAAAATGCCAAGGGTGTGTGGAGCTGTGTGTATTGAACTGATGGGGGAGGGGGCCGGAGAGAGGGAAGTCTATGCAGAAAATGTGTATGCAGGGTGCAGGAATGTGAGACACCGGACACCAGATGTGTTTGTTTTGCCTCAAACTGAAGAGACTCTTGTTTACGGACTGTCTCCTGGCTGGCTCGCGCTGATTCACTGCGACAGGCTGTCGTTTTTATATCTCCCAATAGATGAGCCCTATGGGAGGAGCTTCCAACACAACTCCTCCCCGTTGTTCTTACATGTATCCTGTTGTGTGCTTTGTCCGGTCTCTTTTTTCCTCCTGCTGCCAAGATAATAAGATCTAACAGCACTCGGACCAGAGCAGGGGTACCCCTTTTAACTTGTATTGTTGTTCTTTTACCATTAAAACAGATTATTGTTTAACCTTTATCCTGGTGCTTGGAATTCCTTCTTTTATAAATTGACTAGCTCATCAAAGACTCATCATTTGGACTACCTATGTTGCAAATGTATTATCTTTTCAATTTACACACAGCATCTATTGCACGTCTGTCCGTCCTGGGAGAGGGATCCCTCCTCTGTTGCTCTCCCTGAGGTTTCTCCCGTTTTTCCCTTTAAACTGTGGGTTTTCTCCGGAAGTTTTTCCTTGTACGATGTGAGGATCAAAGGACAGAGGGTGTCGTATTGTCATACTGATATTCTGTACACACTGTGAAGACCACTGAGACAAATGTAACATTTGTGATATTGGGCTATATAAATAAACATTGATTGATTGATTGATTGATTGATTGATTGATCAAAGGACGCGCGGAGCCGAGGTGGGTTTCAGACCACTCATTGCTCCAACAACGATTACGACCAACCCTGACTCTGTTATCTCCCGAAAGGAATGTGCTAATCAACTCTTGGTCACAGAGCCTAAGAGTCAGACAAGGGATTGAGTGTCTCCAGATGTTGGGGATATCTCCAGTGTTCCCAGCTGTTGATTAACTCTCTGTAAACTAGTTAAAAGGTCTATCAAGAGAGAGACTGGGCAGAATTGATGTGGCAACCCACCCGTGCAGTCAGAACCTTTTGCTGCTGTGACTTGTGATATGAATTCTCTGGCCGATACTTGTAATAAACTACCAGTGTTTGACATCAAAGCTCCAACTCTCCTCGTGTCTCTCTGAGTCCTGACTCTCCATTGCTGCAGAAGTTTCCCTTACACTCACCTGGTATTATTGGGCGGCTCAAATTAGGGCGGGACTGTTTTATTTTGTGAAGGACAACCCTCCTGCATGGGTCACAATGGAATCCCTGTCACTTGCTGTCCCCATAAACCTTTATATTTACTCAGCAAATAAAAGAAAGTTAATTAAACAGACAAGGAACCCCTTTCTCAAAAACACAATTGTGGTTTGGCACAGTGTTCTGAAATACTTTGGTGAGACACAGAATCTATCTCAATTCTCACCAATTTTTGGTAATGATGGATTTCGTCCAGGCAGGGCAGATCCAGGCTTTAAAATATGGTCTACCAAAGGTATTGCTAAGGTGTCTGACATTTATAAAGAAGCTACATGTATGTCATTTGAAGAGCTTAGAACCACATGTGGAATTCCTGCAAAGCACTTTTTCAAATATCTCCAATTCCGGAGTTTTATAAGGTCCTGCCAGGGCAGCTTAGAACTTCCACCTCTGTCCACTTTAGAAAACATAATTTTGAAACATCAAGAAGCCAGGGGTCAAGTATCCTTATTATACAATCTATTTGCAAATGAATGTAAAGAATCCTCAAACAATATCTTGCAGGCCTGGAAATTGGACATAAAACTAATTATAAGACGGGAGGAATGGTCAAAGGCTTGCTCCTCGGCTCAAACTCAAACAACGAACACACACTCCAAATTACTACAGTATAAATGGCTAACCAGACAGTATATTACTCTGGCTAGGTTGCACCACTTTAATCCTAATATTCCTGATACACGCTTTAAATGTAACAACGTGATGGGGTCGCTCTTTCATTGTAAGTGTGAGTGCCCACAAATAATCTCCTTTTGGAAAAGGGTGTTAGAGCTGATCAGGGTGGTTATTGGTAAAGAGGTACCTCTTGATCCTATATTGTGTCTCCTGAATATATACCCTCATGACTTTGAAACTTCCAAGAATGTAAGGTTTCTGCTCAATGCTTTCTTTTTGGAGGCTAAACGGTACATAGCTCGCACATGGAAGGAACCATCAACCTGTGGACTTTCTCAATGGCTGAAAGGGATGACTTTCTACCTTGCTCTTGAAAGGACAAGTGTTTTCCTTAAAAACAAACTGGATAGGTTTTGGGAAATCTGGAAAACCTTTTATGACTTCCTGGAGCATAATGGTCTACAACATGATTGGGAGAATGAAGACACTTGAATATTATTTGGGCTGTGTTTTTATTGTACTTTCTTCTTTCTTTCTTTTTCTGACTTGTTTGTTTTGCTGATAGTATGTAAAGTCTGTCTTGTTTATGCATAAAAACCATAGACTGTATATATAAATGAACGTAGTGTCCGTGACGTCACCCATAGGATTCTGCGGAGTTGCCGTGAAGCCCTTAGTAGGCGGAGTCGGCCACTAACGGCTTGACAGCAACGTCAGAGTCTAATCGCGCCTGCTCCAAATAAGGGCAAATTCCTTGATCTCTAGTTATAACGACGGACTCCACCGCCCGGACCTAACGGAGTAGCAGTGGGCTAGCTCCGGGACGCCGGCTGGAGCTAGCCCCCTGCGGCTCCGTTAGCTCCGGCGGCCACCACTGGGATAATTGGGTCCCCTATTAACATTTGCTCCCGTTTAGCATTATGGGCGTCATAGCCATAGACTATAAAAGTCTTACCCAAGGCTGAATCATAAACTAAAATGTATATGTATGCATAAAGGGTTACTTCCTTAGCTGGCTAATAAGTAACAAGCTAAGCTACCAAGCACACAAACACCTGCGAACGGGGTTAACATGTATAATATTATCATTTTAGACTTCTTGGAAGTTCTGTTAGTACATTCAAGCGCACAGCACGACATTTTAATTGTCTGGTATTTGTAACAATATTCCCTAAAAGGCACAATCACCACGAACACGGCTAAAGCTAAAGGGTCAAGTACAGTACTATGACTAACTAACGTTGTAGCCTCTATGGTTGTAGCCTAGCAGAGTGGACAAGTTGCTGTTAGCTGACAGTGAGGCATGTACGTGTCCATCAAAGTGACCACGCCCTAATTTATGCAAAAACGTTAAGACCTAATATAAATAAAAGGGTCGTGTTAGAAAAAAATTCACTCACAGATCCATAATCATGAAGGTGGAATCTAACTATATCGATAATAAAAATGTATGGAGCCAGGGGTAGAAACATGTTTTTTTCTGCTGTAAAGTTGGGCATTTTAACATGGGGGTCTATGGAAATTGCTCCTATTCTGGAGCCATCGCCTATCGGCCAATATATGAACTGCAGTGTGTGGCACTTCCGTATTGGCGTCCCGGCTCTTCCCCAGAGTTTGCCGCTTGATAAAAACTAATAAAGAGATGTTGAAAAAAAATAAATAAATCATGTTGTCATAAAAATGCGTTGCCTTTTCAGGTATATCACAACAGTTTTAATCATGTTTTGAGGTCAGATGTTTCTTATGTAGCTTTTAATTTGACAGACAGTCTAAAGTCAATACATTAATTTCTAAGAAAATGTCTTCACCCTAGTTTATAATGGGTTTCAACTTTTGAAAATGTCCATTGAAGCTCACCTATTGTGCTATATTTGAACAATATATTATAGGGCAATATCTATACAAAACATGTCTCTCAATTGTTTTGTTCAAAATAACTATTTTATCACCCATTGTAGCATGCCTCATACCCCTCATATTTCAGCCCTGTGAAGAGAAGGCTGTCTACCAGCAGAACGCTGCCGTGATTAAACGCCATATTATGTTCCAAACCATATCAAGCATTATTTCTGAAACAGTATGGAGCTCAAATGCTTTCTCTCTCACGGTTTTACCACAAGGTGAGTACCTTTTTATATCCGGCTTCTTTACACATACTCTCCCCAGTACAGTGTTAGCTCTGAGTGTTAGCGATGCTTGCTAATGTAAACACAGACCATATTACTAAAAACATTGTTTCTGATAAAGTTTAAGTGAGTTCAAGATTTTGTGATTTGACAAGAATCGGAGAGAATGATTCAAGACTATTACTGTTGGTATGGACCATTTCACAATAAACATGTGTCCCTGTTTATTTCCTGTTGCAAAGTATGTGAATGACATCAGATGACGCAGAGATGGACGTAAATTGTTGCCATGACTATTGTGCTGATATTGTAAACCCTGACCTGCATCCCCATTACTATTTATATTGGCCCTTTCCCAATGTCATTAAGGCCAAACACTCTGGGGGTGTTCTTCCATCCAAAGAGAAATGTATATTTGTATGGAAATGACCTAACCTTAACACCTTTTATAGGGATGTCTCTGAAGGTCTTAACTGGTCTACAAAGAGGTGTTGAAAGTGTTGGAGAAGAGAGATAAAGTGGGTGGAGGTCGCTGTTTGTCAATGATTGGCTTCAAGGAGCAGCTCTATAGCTCAAGGCCTCAGGTCAGATTCACTCTCAATCCATAAGGCTTCCACCATAGACCTGAAAGCATGTGCACACACACTTGTGCATCACATGTTTCATCCACAGCCTTCCAAACTGAACTCCTCACTCAGCCTCTGACCCATCCCTCTACAAATAGCCTCTATGCATTCATCCAAACTGAACTGCACTCTGGGAGTACAATAGCTCAATCACAGATCCCCCTCCCTACTCTACTCCCCCAGTCCATTCTGCATTTGGCAGCACTCAAAACTTTTCCATCACAGAGCTTTTAGAGATATATAAAGACGTTTTCTCCCTCTGTCTCTGTGTCGATTCAGGTCACAGAGAGGCCAGAGCTTGTTGTTCCTTGCACACAGCTGATTCCCCATCCCTCTCTCCTTTTAATTGACTTGGTTTGAATGCACTTCAGGAATACTAATACTGCTTCAAGGCTGACTTCAGAATTGCTTAACCTGTTAAGCCCTGAGCCTGTTTTTCAGGTTTCAGGCTCGAACATGCTATGCCCAAAACAAATGACTATAACTTAACTTCTAAAAGGGTTATATGAATAATCTCTTTTATCAAAGCAAGGTTACAACTGTGAGTTGGATGTAGAAGTGTCAGAATCAATATAGATGTTTCTGTGTCAGAGTCAATTCAGATGGAACAAAGGTAAATTCTTACCTCCGCCTAAAAAAAAAACATTACTTATAGTGAAAACCACCCTTGAATGATGGGATGGTACCAAGCGGCAAACTCTGGGGAACAGCCGGGAAGCCAATACAGAAGTGCCACACACTGCAGTTCATACATGGGCCGCTAGGGACTGGCTGCAGAAAGGAGCGATTTCCATAGACCCCCATGTTAAAATGCCCAACTTTACAGCAGAAAAAAACATGTTTCTACCCATGGATGCAATACATATTATTATCGATATAGTTAGATTCCACCTTAATGATTATGAATCTGTGAGTGAATTGTTTTCTTACACAACCCTTTTATTTATATTAGGTCTTAAAGTTTTTGCATAAATTAGGGCGTGGTCACGTTGATGGACACGTACATGCCTCACTGTCAGCTAACAGCAACTTGTCCACTCTGGCTACAACCATAGAGGCTACAACGTTAGTTAGTCATAGTAGCCGTGTTCGTGGTGATTGTGCCTTTTAGAGAATATTGTTACAAATACCAGACAATTAAAATGTCGTGCTGTGCGCTTGAATGTACTAACAGAACTTCCAAGAAGTCTAAAATGATAATATTATACATGTTAACCCCGTTCGCAGGTGTTTGTGTGCTTGGTAGCTTAGCTTGTTACTTATTAGCCAGCTAAGGACGTAACCCTTTATGCATACATATACATTTTAGTTTATGATTCAGCCTTGGGTAAGACTTTTATAGTCTATGGCTATGATGCCCATAATGCTAAACGGGAGCAAATGTTAATAGGGGACCCAATTATCCCAGTGGTGGCCGCCGGAGCTAACGGAGCCGCAGGGGGATAGCTCCAGCCGGCGTCCCGGAGCTAGCCCACTGCGGTTCCGTTAGGTCCGGGCGGTGGAGTCCGTCTTTTCTCAACGTGTGAATGACAAGCATTAAGAATAACAAAATATAGCTAATTCTCTTGCAGATTGTCTCATTTGATTATGAATGTAACGTTTATATAGGGGAACTACACTGTTAGCAGTAACTTGGTATGCATGTATTTCATGTTAGCTTAGCTTCTTAGCCTGAGGGGGGGGTTGGATGTTGATGGCTCTGGAGCAACTGTATGCTGATCTGATGCACGTCGTAGCTCGGATGAGGCAGATTGTGATGGCTGTGATCCAGAAGCCATTTGGTACTCGTCTTCATCACTGTGAAAACAAATGTGGAAAAAAAAAATCGATTACCTCACTGGCTTATTCTTTCAAAAATGTAACTCAAATCAGAAATAATTCCTCCATTTAGCGTGTGTGAAATAACAGTATACACGTATATATATATATATAGACTGATATACAATACAGCTTTATTTATAAACTGCTAATAGTCAATGTCTGTAGAACTACAAAACAGCATCCATTTGGCCTGTGTGAAATAACAGTATATATGTATGTATGTATATATATATATATATATATATATATATATATATACATATATATATATATATATATATATATATACTGGGTTGATATACAATACAGCTTTATTTATATAATGCCGTGTTATAGTCACAAAATACAATTAATCTATTGATACGTGTTCACCAACACGATGTTCCCATTGTTTTCGTTTCTCACAGAACAATGTCTGTAGAACTACAAAACAGCATCCATTTGGCGTGTGTGAAATAACAGTGTATATATATATATATATATATATATATATATATATACAGTGTTTCCCCTAGGATGGAGTCATAGCAGCGGTGCGAAGGCACGTGGGCTCAGCATAATGTGAGCGCGGAGCGCATGGAATTTTTTAGTATGTGCGTGTGCGAAGTGCGCCCCGCCAATTTCTTTCTATGTGTCTGCCAGCACAAGAAAGGCTCTTGAGGCTGTTATGAACCGAGATACAGGACGCAGGACCCAAAAGCAAGATTCAGAGACAGTTGTCCAAAAATAGAATGTTCTTTAATCACAAAAACTAAATCGTACTTTCAAAAAATAGAAAGTAGTTAAAAAGCCAAAACAAAGTTGTACAGCAACACAAAAACTCACAAGGTACGTATCAGGAGTCAAAAGGCCTAGGTGCTCACGACATGAAACATAACGAACTGACAAAGGAACAAAGAAACACCATGGCTATATATAGGTGAGGGGGATGGACACAGGTGAAAACAATCAGGGCAGGGCCAAGCAATCTCACGGGGCGGGAAACACACAAAGGCTGGAAATGTGGGATCTGAAATGACAGGAAAGATTACTTTCAAAATAAAAACAGGAAGGGACAAGATAAAAACACAAAACTAGAGTAAAAACATAACTAAACCTAATATATCTGTAGAGTCACAACAGAGGCCTAGTACCAGGGCCAGTTCTAGACAATTTGCTGCCATAGGCGAGATTTTATATATCAAGAATAAATGTAAAATCTCTACAAAAGACAAATACACTACAAAAACAGAAACGTATTGACATAGGTAATGTGAAGATAAACTTCTGTTGTTGCAATGTTGAGGTAGAATGAAGGAGTCTGGAACCGTTGTTAGCCAAAAGCACTGAGAGTTTTATTGGAGAAAGTACAGACAATACGGCCGGGAGATCATCTTAGTTTCACACATGTCCAGTGCTCCGCCAAAATGATTTCTGCCCCTAAGCCACAAAGCATCGCTGCTACACGAGGAGAGGCCGCCCACAGAAAGCCCGCGTTTACCTAATCAATAGCCGATGGGGGACAATGGTCTGCTTGTCTCAAAGAGATGCTGCCAGGTCAACCCTCCCCATGGACATAGGAGAAGCGTTTGACCTGTGACCTCAACCTACAGAGGAGTCTCTGACTGACTACAAGCAGATGTTTGCAGTATCACAGACTCTAAGGAACCATAAGAGACTCTATAAACAGATCAGATGAAAATATTCTCTTACAGATTCACTCTTTTTATCAATCTATTGATAACCAATTAACATTAGTCTAAGAATATTTCAGTCAATACTTAAAATCAATAGGCGTCCTCAGAGTTGGGTGGGCTCAGACACATTCATTACATTAAAAATAGAACAAGATTGAAAAACACTTCAATCACCATGATTGAACACAGTCAATCATAATAAAAATCATCTCTCTTCAGTGCTTGGCATTTTTGTCAAAAGGTACAATAATAAACACATGGGATACAAAATATTACAGCAAAATATATGTTTCAAAAATAAGATCTTTTATCATTTATCACTCAGTTAATCTCATTCATCAAACACAGATTCTAAATCAGCTTACATCTCAAAGATTTACTTTAAGGCAATTACTTATTAAAAACACAATTAGAATTTAGGATTATAAGAAATCAATTGAGGTATAAATCAGAATCATTAGAGATACAGCTAAGGTTCCTAGTTAAGGTATAAATTCACAGTGATGAATCGATCAATCTGTAAACTGTAAAGTTACAGTGTCCTCAATCTTTAACATTACTTTACGTTTACTTCATTACGCTTTATTCAAGAGTAAGGCACTTAGTAATACATTTATTTCATTCAAATACATTTGTTCAAAATCTGAAAAGGAAAATCAGACATTTTATTTGTATCACAACCTGAAAAGGAAAAATCAGACATTTGTCCTTTAATCCAGTGTATCAACTGTAATCATTTATCAAAACATCTGTTCTTTATTCAGAATATCAACTTTAAACAACATCTCAATCGTTGAATGGAGGTACCCACGGGTCGGAGATCACGATGGAGACCCAGGGGTCCGGAAGCTCGGCATTGTACATTAATATTGTGTCCTTTACAGTCGAATGTCCAACTAGCCTCTGTGGGGCCTGGAGGGCGGTCTTGGCAACCCTTCGTATGGCTAATTTAACTACAGTGATCAAACAGATCACTAGGATCAGCACAACCAAGATAAACACTGAAACAGTAACAACAAATTTAACCAGCCCCGCTCCCCAGGATCCAAAGGTTCCACTTAATTCCCCAAATGTAAACCCATGAGTTTCATGCAATTATTTTATTCCCCTGGCAGTATCATGAGCCATGTCCATAACTTCAGGTGTGGCATCAGATATGAAAGAACAGCACTCACTTCCTATCACCTTGCATGTTCCTCCTTGGGCAGCTAAGAGGAGATCAAGCGCCATACGATTCTGTAGTGCTACTGTCCTAACTTCCTGCAATTCTTTGTGTTCAGCTAACATCGCTGTGTTGGATACATTTAAATGATGTTCTACCACTTTTGACAATGCGACAATTTCCTGCTGAGTAACATAAATACCGTACCAAGGCAAGAATAGGCTAGCTATCTGTTGTCCTTGTGTAATTGACCTGCTGTTCCTGTGTAGAGAGGGAAGTATTGCTGCAATCTCAGTAGCCTCTACTTTACGGATTAAAGGGATTAGGTAGGCTAGATAACAGGTACCATAAAAAACATCATATGGCACACATCCATAGGCCCGGTCCCCACAAACTAAGTAAACTCTCTGTGGGAGGGGAATTCTGGCTATATGTACTCTCACTATGGCATTACAGTCGCTGTGTCCCACATCAGGAGAGGTGTGAGATCCTACTGCATTCTGGAAACCGATGGACACATTCTTCCATTCATGCACAACAATTGGGGGGACATATACTGAGCAGTCACGTGTAGGGGGCTTGCCTAAGGGTATTGGCTGCGTACAGTCATGTATTTTAACCTCAACGGAGTCCACTGTTCTAGAGCCGAACCAGGACACAACTGTTACCAAAGCTTCCACTAACAAAGCGGGTGTGTGTGGTTGCATTGTACATGTTGGACTTGTAAAGTTAGCCGAACAATTAGTCTGAGAGCTAGAGCTAACTGGAATCTATATTCAAAAGCTAGGTTAACGTATTAGTTTTAAAAACATCAAACGTTTGAAACCGTCAGGCAGGTAATCTTTATTTACTGTATCAACAATGAGAGAGACTAAGCCCTTGTACTGTAAAGGTTTTTCAGAGTCTATGGGGTAGGAAGGAGTATAACAATCCTCATCCTCATCGCTAATTCTAGATGCTATGTCATTCCAGTTTACTAAACCGTAATCAGCTTTTGTGAAAGGAATTGGGCTAAACATGGGAGAATGCATTGATTCTGGCATATTTTGGCACAACCAACAGTTGCTAACATTACGTTCATGCGCGTAGTCTAACATTAAACTTACTGCATAATTAGTTTTAGTTTGTTTAAAAGGAGTAATTAAGGCCTTTTTTGAAGAATCTACCTCGCCTCCTGATTGTTTAAGTGGAGTAGATGGAACATTTGTTTTGCTATTTGGTCCAGTAAATGTGCATGCAGTATCACCTAGATTGGGAATGCGGTAATCTGGCTTCCGCACTGTACATTTTACCTCATTCCTTATCAGTGTCTCGAACTGTTCTATCGTGCTACACCACAGTTCTGGGGGCATTTCTTCGATGGTGTTAAGAGCCATCCTTACCCCCTCTGGTGCGAACCTGAACCAAGAGTACTGGCTTTTTGGATATATCTCCCATGTTGGGTAAACTGAGGACACAGGAAACACAATAATACAGTTAGACGAGTCACATATTGAACTTGGGCAGTTAAAGGCAATAGTCTCTGACTTATGATCAGGGAGGGAGACAATCCTCCTTATTCTCCCTCCTTTTCTCTCTCTTTGTGTCTCTTGCACCATACTGAGTGTCTGTGTGGTGTTTGGATACAACCTGTCCTTGTCGCTAGGCACTTCTTTGCCCGTTGGTGTTGTTTTACCCTCAGGGCCTGGACCCTGAGTGGTCAAGTCGTCTGCGCTCTTAGATAAGAGCACCTTATTTTCTCCCTCAGACGGGCGAGGTCCCTCGCCACCTGTCGTTGGGATTGTCACAGCTTCATCTAGCAGGGCGTTCTTGGCCAGGTACAGTAAACCCAGAATGACGATGATGGTGACTGCCTTCACACGCCAGCATCCGGTAGAGGAGAGAGACGACATCTTGAAGCGTGAATCCACTCCGCTCTACCTTGTACTCTCAGGGCTGTTCTGGTCACTATTAATACCTGGAAAGGACCTTTCCACCTGGGAGACAAAGAATCTTTTTCAAGCGATTTGATTAGTACATTATCACCAATCTGAAAAGGGTGGGTGGGCTCCTCACCAGGCTGGGGGAGCCTGTCAGCCACCTGCCTGTGAAACTTTCTCAACATGTCAGTTAGATATTTGACATAGTTAGTCATGTAATCCTCTGTCCACAAAAGAGTGAGTCTGTGGGGCATTACTGGAGGACTAGATCCTGTGAACATTGGCCTTCCCATCAATACTTCGTGTGGGCTGAGCCCTGTCGTTGCATTTGGTGAGTTTCTGATTGAGCACAGAACTAGCGGCAGCGCGTCTACCCATTTTAGTCCTGTGGTCAACATTGTTTTAGTGAGTTTTTCCTTTATAGTCAAGTTCATTCTCTCAACCTGACCTGAGCTCTGTGGATGATAGGGAACATGCAATTGCCATTTGAACCCTAACACTGTAGCTAGACTCTGGGTTATCTTAGAAATTAATGCTGGACCTCTGTCACTGTTAATCCCTGCTGGAACACCAAATCTAGGGACAACATCTTTGAGAAGACACTTTACAACTGTTCTGGCGTCTTCTTTTCTGGTAGGGTAGGCCTCTACCCATTTGGAGAACTGGCACACTATTACCAAAAGATATTTGAATCCTTGGCATGGTGGCATGTGCGAAAAGTCAATTTGCATATTTACAAAGGGCCCCGAGGGGGGCGGTAAATGTTCATGCTGAACTGGACCTTTTCTTCTTCTTGTCTGCTGGCATATCATGCATCTATCTACAAGGGTCTGTGTAGCTAGTGTAATGCCTGGAGCAAACCATTGTGACTTTATAATCCCATTCATCCCTCCTTTTCCTACATGTGATTTGCCATGTGCAACGTGTGCCAAAACATGGAGGAATGAACGGGGACAGACCATCCGGCCGTCTGGGTGGAGCCACAAGCTGGACTCAGCGTCAAGTGTACAACCTCGTCTTAGCCATAAGTATTTCTCCCTAACATCAGCGCGGGCTTGCATGTCTGCGACATCATTAAAGGAAGGCAAACAAATGGTTTCTGCGGGTTGTGTCGAGGGGCATTGGAGTACCATAGAAGAGGAGGAAACTGCTGCTTGTTTAGCCGCGGTGTCAGCTAACGCATTTCCATGCGAAATAGGATCATTAGAATTTGTGTGAGCAGCACATTTAACTACTGCTAGCTGTGCAGGGAGCAGGATAGTGTCTAATAGCTCAGCTACTAACGCATGATGTTGAATAGGCTTACCAGCCGATGTTAAGAAACCGCGCATTTTCCACAAGACACCAAAATCATGGCACACACCAAATGCATACCTGGAGTCTGTGAAAATGGTTGCAACTCTACCTTGAGCCAAAATACACGCCCTGAGCAGAGCATACAACTCTGCAGCCTGAGCTGACGTGCCATTTGGCAAGGCCCGGCTTTCTAAAACTTCCCAGTCATTCACAACAGCGTAGCCTGCTAAGTGTACTGTGTCAGACGGCCTGCTCGCAGACCCGTCTGTGTACAGAATCATATCTGAATTAGGGATAGGAGTTTGCAACATATCAGCTCTGGGGGAGGAAGACCTGTCAATCGTTGTGACGCAGTCATGTGTTATTTCAAAATCTGGAATTGGCACCAGTGTAGCTGGGTTTAGGGGGGGGGGAACGTTTAAGAGTGATGTGTGGACTTGAAAGAATTACCGCTTCATAACCAGATCGCCTTGCTGCCGTCATATGCTGAGTAGCAGAGGTGTTCAGAATATGCAAAACTGCATGTGGGACATGTACTACACAGTCACTGGCCAGTACAATGGGAGAGGATTATTTTACAACTATCGCCACTGCGGCCACAGCCCGCAGGCATGAAGGCATACCAAGCACCACAGGGGAGAGTCGAGATGAGTAGTATGCAACAGGCCGGAAATTAGAGCCATGCTTCTGCACCAAGATGCCCGTTGCAAAGCCCCCCTTCTCATGGACGTGCAGGTGAAACGGCTGATGGTAATCAGGGAGCCCCAGGGCAGGGGCCGATGTGAGGGCTCGCTTTAAGTCCTGAAAGGCAGTGTGCATGTCTTCAGACCATTGAACAATGTTAGGGGCAGCCTGCAGAGTGGCAGCACGCAGGACAGAATCCATCGCAGCATACTCAAAAATCCAGTGTCTGCAATAATTTGCCATGCCCAAGAAGGAAAGCATGTCCTTCTTTGTGCGAGGTGGTGGTACTTTGTTCAACAGACAAATCCTTGCTGGCGAGAGGAGACGGTGTCCATCCCTCAGAATGTGACCCAAATACGTGACCTCAGTCTGGCAGTATTGCAACTTGGCCAGGGATGCTCTGTGTCCGCATTCAGAAAGTCTTTTCATGAGCAGAATGGAGTCGATGCGACAGGCGTCTTTATTGGGAGAAGCTAACAACAGGTCATCTGCGTACTGAAGCAAGGTACTACCTCCTGTCAGGACCAAAGTGTCCAGATCTCTCCTCACAGCTGCTGCATACACTGTAGGGGATTCAACAAACCCCTGTGGGAGGCGCGTGTATGTGATTTGTTTACCTTTAAAAGTAAATGCAAACAGATACTGGCTGTCTGGATGCAGAGGAACAGAGAAAAATGCTGAACATAAATCAATCACTGTGTAGTACTTAGAGTCCGGGGGCAGAGAAGCTAAAATCGAATTGGTGTCCGGCACAATTGGAGCTGTCGGAATGACAATAGCATTAATAGCTTGCAAATCCTGGACAAAGCGCCACTTCATCAGCCACCTGCCTGTGAAACTTTCTCAACATGTCAGTTAGATATTTGACATAGTTAGTCATGTAATCCTCTGTCCACAAAAGAGTGAGTCTGTGGGGCATTACTGGAGGACTAGATCCTGTGAACATTGGCCTTCCCATCAATACTTCGTGTGGGCTGAGCCCTGTCGTTGCATTTGGTGAGTTTCTGATTGAGCACAGAACTAGCGGCAGCGCGTCTACCCATTTTAGTCCTGTGGTCAACATTGTTTTAGTGAGTTTTTCCTTTATAGTCAAGTTCATTCTCTCAACCTGACCTGAGCTCTGTGGATGATAGGGAACATGCAATTGCCATTTGAACCCTAACACTGTAGCTAGACTCTGGGTTATCTTAGAAATTAATGCTGGACCTCTGTCACTGTTAATCCCTGCTGGAACACCAAATCTAGGGACAACATCTTTGAGAAGACACTTTACAACTGTTCTGGCGTCTTCTTTTCTGGTAGGGTAGGCCTCTACCCATTTGGAGAACTGGCACACTATTACCAAAAGATATTTGAATCCTTGGCATGGTGGCATGTGCGAAAAGTCAATTTGCATATTTACAAAGGGCCCCGAGGGGGGCGGTAAATGTTCATGCTGAACTGGACCTTTTCTTCTTCTTGTCTGCTGGCATATCATGCATCTATCTACAAGGGTCTGTGTAGCTAGTGTAATGCCTGGAGCAAACCATTGTGACTTTATAATCCCATTCATCCCTCCTTTTCCTACATGTGATTTGCCATGTGCAACATGTGCCAAAACATGGAGGAATGAACGGGGACAGACCATCCGGCCGTCTGGGTGGAGCCACAAGCTGGACTCAGCGTCAAGTGTACAACCTCGTCTTAGCCATAAGTATTTCTCCCTAACATCAGCGCGGGCTTGCATGTCTGCGACATCATTAAAGGAAGGCAAACAAATGGTTTCTGCGGGTTGTGTCGAGGGGCATTGGAGTACCATAGAAGAGGAGGAAACTGCTGCTTGTTTAGCCGCGGTGTCAGCTAACGCATTTCCACGCGAAATAGGATCATTAGAATTTGTGTGAGCAGCACATTTAACTACTGCTAGCTGTGCAGGGAGCAGGATAGTGTCTAATAGCTCAGCTACTAACGCATGATGTTGAATAGGCTTACCAGCCGATGTTAAGAAACCGCGCATTTTCCACAAGACACCAAAATCATGGCACACACCAAATGCATACCTGGAGTCTGTGAAAATGGTTGCAACTCTACCTTGAGCCAAAATACACGCCCTGAGCAGAGCATACAACTCTGCAGCCTGAGCTGACGTGCCATTTGGCAAGGCCCGGCTTTCTAAAACTTCCCAGTCATTCACAACAGCGTAGCCTGCTAAGTGTACTGTGTCAGACGGCCTGCTCGCAGACCCGTCTGTGTACAGAATCATATCTGAATTAGGGATAGGAGTTTGCAACATATCAGCTCTGGGGGAGGAAGACCTGTCAATCGTTGTGACGCAGTCATGTGTTATTTCAAAATCTGGAATTGGCACCAGTGTAGCTGGGTTTAGGGGGGGGGGGAACGTTTAAGAGTGATGTGTGGACTTGAAAGAATTACCGCTTCATAACCAGATCGCCTTGCTGCCGTCATATGCTGAGTAGCAGAGGTGTTCAGAATATGCAAAACTGCATGTGGGACATGTACTACACAGTCACTGGCCAGTACAATGGGAGAGGATTATTTTACAACTATCGCCACTGCGGCCACAGCCCGCAGGCATGAAGGCATACCAAGCACCACAGGGGAGAGTCGAGATGAGTAGTATGCAACAGGCCGGAAATTAGAGCCATGCTTCTGCACCAAGATGCCCGTTGCAAAGCCCCCCTTCTCATGGACGTGCAGGTGAAACGGCTGATGGTAATCAGGGAGCCCCAGGGCAGGGGCCGATGTGAGGGCTCGCTTTAAGTCCTGAAAGGCAGTGTGCATGTCCTCAGACCATTGAACAATGTTAGGGGCGGCCTGCAGAGTGGCAGCACGCAGGACAGAATCCATCGCAGCATACTCAAAAATCCAGTGTCTGCAATAATTTGCCATGCCCAAGAAGGAAAGCATGTCCTTCTTTGTGCGAGGTGGTGGTACTTTGTTCAACAGACAAATCCTTGCTGGCGAGAGGAGACGGTGTCCATCCCTCAGAATGTGACCCAAATACGTGACCTCAGTCTGGCAGTATTGCAACTTGGCCAGGGATGCTCTGTGTCCGCATTCAGAAAGTCTTTTCATGAGCAGAATGGAGTCGATGCGACAGGCGTCTTTATTGGGAGAAGCTAACAACAGGTCATCTGCGTACTGAAACAAGGTACTACCTCTTGTCAGGACCAAAGTGTCCAGATCTCTCCTCACAGCTGCTGCATACACTGTAGGGGATTCAACAAACCCCTGTGGGAGGCGCGTGTATGTGATTTGTTTACCTTTAAAAGTAAATGCAAACAGATACTGGCTGTCTGGATGCAGAGGAACAGAGAAAAATGCTGAACATAAATCAATCACTGTGTAGTACTTAGAGTCCGGGGGCAGAGAAGCTAAAATCGAATTGGTGTCCGGCACAATTGGAGCTGTCGGAATGACAATAGCATTAATAGCTTGCAAATCCTGGACAAAGCGCCACTCATCAGGGCGATTGTGTTTAGGTATGGGTAGAATTGGAGTATTACAGGGACTAGTTGTGTAAATTAACACGCCCTGATAAAGCAAAGATTGGATGACTCCTTCAATCCCCAAAATGGCTCTATGGGGCAAATTGTACTGTCTGATAGCTGGCAATCTGGCATTGGCTTTAAGTGTTACTCGATGTGGAGGCGCTGAGGCAACAAACCCAACATGATTCTTGTGTTTTGCCCATAATGCAGCCGGTACTTCTGAAAAATCTGAGGGGGGGGCCATACTCTGTGGGGGGGTTTGGTTGTAAATGAAGGAAAGTGCATTGTGGAAGAGCAATTGGCTCTGCGAGACGAAGCAGGAAATGCTCCCCTCCAAAGTTAATTACGTTAGGTGTGTGTGTGTGAAAAAGGGGAAAGTGAGGCTTCTAGCTGGGCCTGGCAGCGGGCTGCCATGGCCCCCACCTCCTTTGGGTTACTGCCTGGCGTAACAGCCACTGTGACGTAGGGGAGGCTTTCTTCAACATGGAGAACCTGCTGGGGTGTTGTGAGTCTGATGGGTAAAGCACATCCTTGTCGGGAAATGAACAAATATTGTTCACTTGTCAACCGATCTGATTTGTTGCAAAAACCTCTTACTGATTGCGCGTAGTCATCTGACGGATTAAAGGCTGCTGTGCAATGACAATTCAACACAGGTCGCATAAGAGACATTAAAGACGCACAAACCGGAGAAATGCTAGCAATCTTCTGAATCCCTGTTGTGGAGAAAACATAAATCATATTGAAATCTGGAAATGACCAACAATAAAGGTTGTCTCGCGATGATTGAATGAATTGGACTGCCTGATAGACCTTACTGTCAGGAATTGTCAAAAACAATCCGTCTGAAGTGCAATGTATTGTTGCCTGTAATTTACATAGTAAGTCCCTGCCCATTAAATTAATAGGACTTCCATCTGAAATAATGAAAGAGTGTTGCACGTTTGATCCATTAATTGAAACATTAGTGCTCTCTGAAATGGGTTCGGACATAGAAATTCCAGCAACACCGATGGTTGTGACAAATTTATTGGTTGCTTCACACACTTTCTCCTTAGTACGCACGGCAGACAAGGTGGCTCCGCTGTCAATCAAAATATCTACAGCCGTACCACTAAAATCAACGGGCATAATTGGATCTTCACGCGGGTTATTGGAAAGGCGAATTGTTGCTGCTTGAATGGGGAAATGCTGTGATTCTGATCCTATATCTTCCTGGCACCCCTATCTTCTATTAAATCCACTTTGCTGACCGTTCTGCTCCTGGATCTGTCTGTCATAACGTGGAAGCTGCATTAATGCCAGATGTCCGGACTGCTGGGGGAGGTTAGGGGGAAGTGCGGGCTGGGAGAAGGGGGGCTGGGTGAGGGGGGGCTGTGTGTGCTGCTGGACCCCCCACCGCTTACCACACTGTCCTGCCCAGTGATCGGTTTCCCCGCAAACATGACATGGCATCAACTTTTTGGGATTTTTGTTCTGCTGCTGTCTGCTCTTATTATGATAATCCTGTGATCTCCCCTGATTTTGATACTGCTGGGTGTGGTTTTGTCCCTGAGTTTGATAAGCCTGGGTGTTTTGAGGAAATTGTTGAAGCAGTTGTGAAATTCTGGGGGTAAGGAATATTTGGCTCCTATGCAATGCACGCATTGTGGCTATCGTCATTTTCCAATTTTTAACTTGCCATTCGGGAGTCGCCATCATGTAGGCCTGAGCCGTTTCTGGGATTAAATTATGTAACAAGGTCTGTATGGCAAACAAATCATTACCCTCTCTTTTAATGCCCGCATTATTATCCCACACTGTCATGAAACGCTGGATAAATTCTGGGACATTTTCCGCTGGGTCTTGTACACAAGCCGTCACTTGGGAGAAATCTGTGTGAGTTTTAGCGCATGCTCTGATAGCCAATGCAGCGACGTTTTGTATCCACGTGTCTCGCGTCTGTGTCGTGGGCCAGTCCCCTGCGGCCGTACACTCAGGAAATTTAAACTCGTCTCTGCACGTGGGCCAATCTGCCTTGTATGTTAAGATTATCAGCTGTTTAACATCATGAACCAAACAGTTATAAACTGAACAAACATTAGTCAACCATGACAGATACTCATCTGGACTTTTAGTGGGACTGGGAGCGTGATTAGTGACATCAATGACCTCAGCGGGTGTCCAGGGTTTGCAAACTGGAACATCTCCTATCAGAATTTTCGGGGCGGTCACACTTTCTTCAGAAATATTATCCTGAGATGTTTGCATTGTCGTGTACATTTTACGCTGCACATGTTTTGGAAAACTGCTGCCGTACGGCGAACCTGGGTAATCTTGTAAGAGGAGTGACGGAGTGCGAGGAGTGGGGGTCAATCGCGGACTGTCATGTAAAACATTCTCCTCCCCCGCTGCTGCACTCTGCCCGGCGTGTGCCGAATCTAATTCGCCATATTGTTCTGTGTGATATCTCAAACCATTTGTATTCATGATAGCTGCAGCTGTCATTAACAGATCATCATCGGAGTTTCTCGCAACGGGATTTCAGAGTTCTGTCGCGGGAATTATTTTCGTACAGAGAGATACAGCCTGCTTTCCGTCCAACAGCCCTGCGTCTGTCAAAATACAAATGAGCTGAGATGGGGTTGGAGTTTTACCTTGTCTTTTAATCCAATCATAAATTATGGATTTTGCAATGTCTGGAACATTCTCACCGTGTCTTTCCCTGAATCTGGACATGTTTTCTGATCTTACATCAAAAGCAGCCTCTAGGCTAAGCAAATGACAACTTTTTGCACATTGAGAAACTTTATCAATAAGCGCCTTGAGCTCAATGGAGCCTCGCTCGCTGCCAACAGATTTTGCATTCTTCCTTTCCTCATAACCTCTTTTTTCTGCCATTGTCATCCAGGCTTTCACACATTCTGTCATGTATTTCTGATCCCATGAACAATTTGAATTATCTTCCACCAGTTTAAATGCTTGCCACAACACGGCCATATCAAAACTACCTGTCAGAGGCCAATCAAATCGAATCAATCCTTTCTGATTAATCTGTTGTGAGTGTTCGCAAAGTAACGATGTGAACGGCATAACTTTAGACCAATCCAAAGTTCTTCCGACAATTCCAGACGGCATGTTAGGAGAAAACAAATGCGTGTAGTGGTTTTCTGCAATCGGGTTTTTTTTAAGTGTCTTTGTGTGTGAAATGGTTTTCCTCTTACCAACTGAATCGTTTGTGGAGGCAGTATTACCCATGTTTAACGGTTAGTACAATAAAAACAAACACTGCAATTAGACAAACAAACATGTACTCGCAACAAAATCAGTGCCCTGGCCAAAAAAATCATCCAGTTTAATTTAGTCCGAAATTACGGAAACGTCAACGGGAGCACTGAAATATCTGTTTAATATGGGCTCTTCTCAGCCATATTCAATCTGTTGATGAGCAATAAACTACCTTATTCTCAATCAAAACCACTATGCAAATGTAGTGGTAAAACTGCTCAACCGACCGAGAGCAGCGATTGTTTTAATTATTCAGTACTTTTTTTTTTTTCTTTTTTTTTTAAACAACAGCCAATTCAATAATCCGTTAGTTTATTAAACACAGTGTGAACGTAATATTCTGTCACTACCCTTCCCATTTAATAGCTCAATTTAGTTCTTGAGCTTATGGTGTGATTAACAGAAAATACAAGTCTGTGTTCTTAAACATTCCTTGTGTGCCGTTCACCACAGGGGGGAGGGGAATTCGCCCTCCCTCGTGCAGGCCTGAGCAGACACCCGAAAACGGATTGGTCTGATTTAAACCCGTTGAAATCTCCAGAATTCGGCAATTTGTTTCAATTACAAATCCTCACATTGCTTTTTTTTTTAAACAGAGGTTCCACCTTGCTGATGCTTTCCTTAAGGTCTCTCCGAATATTTGCAGTGTGTGATTGTCCAGTAATTTAATTCTAGAAACCACACACAGCGGAAATCGTTAAAAGTCGATGTTCCGAGGTTATTTATTAGCCCCAAATATTCTTATTGTTTTATACATGAGCTGTGCTTGCTTTTGTTGGCACTTGCCCCAGCAGCATTCACAGTAAGAACCGGCCAGGATAAAATCCCCTCGACACCGATTCCTCAGGTTATGATTAAGCCTTCAAATGTACAGTGGAGAGACCAAAACAAATTGCACTCGCGCAGTTTCACAGATAATTTTGATATCGTCAATCACAGAGTCTGGTAAGGCAGTTGTTCAAATAGATTTGAAAAAAAGCACTTACCAGTCTTCTGAAGAAATCTCGGTATCCTATTCGTAGACGCCAATTGTGAAGATAAACTTCTGTTGTTGCAATGTTGAGGTAGAATGAAGGAGTCTGGAACCGTTGTTAGCCAAAAGCACTGAGAGTTTTATTGGAGAAAGTACAGACAATACGGCCGGGAGATCATCTTAGTTTCACACATGTCCAGTGCTCCGCCAAAATGATTTCTGCCCCTAAGCCACAAAGCATCGCTGCTACACGAGGAGAGGCCGCCCACAGAAAGCCCGCGTTTACCTAATCAATAGCCGATGGGGGACAATGGTCTGCTTGTCTCAAAGAGATGCTGCCAGGTCAACCCTCCCCCATGGACATAGGAGAAGCGTTTGACCTGTGACCTCAACCTACAGAGGAGTCTCTGACTGACTACAAGCAGATGTTTGCAGTATCACAGACTCTAAGGAACCATAAGAGACTCTATAAACAGATCAGATGAAAATATTCTCTTACAGGTAATATACGTCAAAATTAGCTATCTAAACACTTAGAGAGTCCTTTACCTCACTGAGCCTCTCAGTCTGACAGGAGAGCTCTCCTCCACCCTGGTTGTAGACACATCTACTTCTTATATCCGTTAGCGCAGCTAGCACCAGATTCTAATAACAGCGCCGGTACCGGTGCACCCTCTCGCTCCCTCTCACTCCCTCGCTCGCTCTCTCGCTCCCACGCTCGCATTTTGGCTGTGAGCTGCGGCCGCCAGATAAGCCAACATCCCCCACTTTCATCACTTACAGCGCCCATCGTACAGGGCAAATCAAAAGTGTAACCGGGGTGAAAAGGGTGTTACATTTACTTAAAGGGATAGTGGAAATCCGCGAATTTTGGGTTTAACTTATGTATTTTTATTAAAAAGAAGCATATTAAACAATTTTTTTTAATTTCATCCGCCTAGTTTCATTTTATTTTCAATTTTACTGCGCCCTCTCAATGAAACGAAATACTTCGGGAATCTTCGGGTGATGACGAGAGCTCAGGAAGACGGGCACAAACAATGGCGGACATTCAATAGCATTTGCATGTGAATAGCCGACCTTTATTATGGTGAATAGATGTGTTTTGTATGGCTGTAGTGCGACAGAAAAATTCTACGTGACACAACGACATTGGATTAATCTTGAGATGCGTTTTTATTCCGTTGAACACAACTTTTGATCACAAATCAAAAAAGGTAAGACGTAATTATTGTAATATTTTTGGAACCGGATGTTGTTTACTTTCTCTTTTCTGGCTGATAGCTCCAGGAATTCGAGGTCTTACAGTGATGACATTACATGTGTGGAATCTGTGGAGTCTCAGCTTTAAATCGTATATCTTGTTTGTGCAGTTAAGATAGTAATAAGGGCATTTCTACCGTGTGTTGTGTGTAAAAAAGCGTTAGCATTAGTTAGCATTGTTTCGCTCAATGCTAATTCAAAGGCTTGGTATTACTCTTGTGTTTTTTCTAGCTAACAATTGTTCTTATTGTCAGTTAGCGGAGTTTCTTACCTTTAAAAGGGTATGACACATTAATAGTTTCATAAATGTTAAGAAGCCCTGAGACAGGTGAGAGAAAAAAAACGGTGGGAGGGTTCCACTGGGGGGACCTTCGGCCTTAACTGGTTAACAATGATTAATATTTGTAAAGGCTACAGGTGATCTTAAGATGCGTGAGCTATGCTTAGGGACCTACCAGTCAAGATTATTTGTGCGTAGGAGTGCATCATCTGGCGCCTGGTCCTGGTCATCCTCGCCATTGCCCATGCCGTGAACCATCACCTCGGGCTCGGGCTCGAACAAATAAGGACGTAATGGTCCATCTTCTGGCTCAATATTGTCACCATCGTCGCTTACTGAACCGGATTCAGATTCAGTTCCTAAAACGACATTTTCGTAGGAAAGCCGAGAGGATGTTTATGACTCGCTATCATCACTGGATACCTCGTACAATCCTTCTTCTTTGTCTGGTATATTTGCCCTTCCACGTTCATTCTGCATAGACGCCATGGTTTGTTATCGTATCGTCTTCCTGAGTTTTCGTCACTTCCGGTTAGGCTGAGAAACATTTCGTTTCTAAAAAACTTCGGGGAAGCTGCAATAAAGTGCTTCTAACATGCGTAAGGCAATTATTATATTTTTTTAATCAGGTGTGATTGTTTTGGTACGTAATTATGCTTGTATATAAGTTAAAACGAAACTATTTGAGGTTCCATTTCCACTATCCCTTTAATTATGAATGTTGTTACATCAAGGCCGAAAATTAGGATGAGCGCCAACGGTCAAAAATGTTTTTTCCCCTCCCAGAGCTACCACCGCAGCGCCCCCCCCTGTTCTATTTTGCGAGTGTGGAATTACTATAGATGAACTATCTACACTAGTACTAGACTATTAGGCTACACCAAATACATAACTAATAGATACAAACAGAGAGAGTACATACCTTTCCCGAAGTTCATAATCAGGGTCTGATTGTGGCTGGAGTAGATCATCATCTTCTGACGGAGAGTCAGCGAACACCATTTCCACGGCGTGTTCAAGCTTATACAGCCTCTTTCTGGGTGCCATTATTTGCTCAAATAAGTCCTAAAAGCAAATACATCCTTGTCCTTGTAATATTATGTTCTGTTGCCTGCTGTTGTCTCTGTCGTCTCTGTGTTCGCTGTGTTCGTCGCTTTGTTGCTGCTGTGCTGCTGTGGTGCGGTGGTGGTGCTACCTCTGCTGCGTCATGTGCGTAAAGCTGCCGGTGCTGGCATTATTTATACTACGCAGGATCCTATCTCTGGAACCCATTGGTCGTTTGGGTGATTGACACCTTTTTTGAAACGTTAGAGCCAATAGAATCGAGGGGCAGTTAGTATATCCGGCTAAACATTTATGTCAAGGAGAGAGAGGTTTGCGTAAACAGCACGTGAGACAGCATTAGCCCCGGACTGAAAAACGTTATACCTACGATGCGGCCATGAATGTAATGATAGATTATCAGGAACAATTCTAAAGTGACTAAGAGACATTGGATTAACCTTGAGTAGCGTTTTTATTCCCTTGAACACGACTTTTGATCACAAAACAGCAACGGTAAGAAATAATTATTGTTATGGTTTAGAAAACTGTTGTTGTTTTCTTGCTCTGTTCTGGCTGCTAGCTCAGTGAGTCCGTGTCTTGCAGTGATGATACTTATATCTAAATAATCTGTGGAGTATCAGCTTTCAGCTGATATGTAGTTTGTGCTGAACATATTACGTTTTAAAGATCGTTTTTGCTAGTTAGCACCGGAAGTAGCATCAGCCCGTTTTCGCTAAGGGCTAATGCTAACGCTTCTTGTGAGACTTTTGTTTTGTTTCGGTAAAAATTGCTCGTATCATCAGGTAGCTGAGTTTCTTCACGTTAATTGAGTATGAGACATTCATAGGTTTTTAAATGTTAAGAAGCCCTGAGACAGTTTTGTGAGAAAAAAAAACGCTGCCCCGGTACTGGGGTCTCTCGGGCTTAACAGGTTAATAGGCAATGGTAAAAATGAGTTCATGGCTAGCTTCACAGTAATATTAATCCATAGATCCAGCGCATTCTTTTTTCACTTACAAATAAAACATTCCGCGTTTTGCCAATATCTTACTTTTGGAGGTTAATCATTTCCAATTAAAAGTGAGGTAAACTTGTTGTGGGTGCTATTACAGATAAACATTAGGATTATTTTTGACTAAAGCTTAAACATTTTAGTTGCCCTCATGTAACAACATCCTATCATTACATTACATGTCACTTGTGAGATGCTTTTATCCAAAGCATTCCATACAGTGGACAATCCCCACAGGAGCAATTCGGAGTGAAGTGTCTTGCCCATAGACACAACAACATGCTGACTGCAGCAGGACTCAAACCAACTCTCGAACCTACTCTCCCATGATCCGAAGATCAGCCAATATGAATTAGTCACAGGATGATTTATTTCTGTTACAATAAAGCCAACATGAGTAACTTAATAATAAATGCTCGCTTGTGTAATTGAGGAGGGCAATGCACTTTTCTTGTTGGAGGATTTGTTGGATTGATCCGTTTGTTGGTTCGTCCTCCTCTCCATCAAAGACTTTAGTCCACTTGATAAAGTGATACTGTCCTTATTACCATCTTTTCAGAGGATTACTATTACTTGACACTGTAGGTATATTAAGCTACATAAGTTGTTCTTGTTTCCCAAAAGGAGCGGTTATGTGAGAATTCAATAAAGATCAAAGGAAAGCAGCAGTGATAGCCGAGTGGTGAAGGTGTTGGGGTCTCCAGGTTCAAACCCTGCTCACAGCGCTTTAAGTTAACTATTTGCTGTGCCGTCCTTCAATTGTTGTCTCACCCTTGGTTCAAAGGCTTCTAGAAATGGGGTCCGTTTCACGATTGGCTGTGGTACATGGTACTTGCAGTACTGTCTACAGTATTCCTTAGTTCAAAGTGACAGGCCAGGTGTGATATTTACACCAAAGTTGTCCTTAGCCGCGTTCACACCGCATTACTTTTCCCACTTTAGTTCCGATATAGTTCCGAAATGTTGCGTTCACACCAAAATGAGCCGGAACTAAAATTAGTTAATCAGAACCTTTTTTACCCCCTTTTCCGTCCCTGCTAGAGAGCAGATACTTTCGTGGGAGAAAAAGGTTCCTATGTCTGATTGGCTGGGCGGAATGCAAACCACGCCCCGTAAAACTCCCAAAAAGTTTTGTGAAGCCGTCATTTTATTATCCTTGCATTAGCATTATTAGCATTAGCCCAGCGCACAAACGCAGAGAGACTAACTTATGGCAACACAAAAGAAAACATGGGAGCGGTGGAGATGAGGAGGTGTCGGCGTTCTGGCGATTTACTCGGAAGGCTTCAGTAGAAGCTGCTGGGAGTACCAGCAGCTTCGACTGAAGCCAGTCCCCAACTCCGGGGACTTCCGGCCGGGGACTTCGGGTGGCAGTATATGCCGTGAAGTTGTTTGTGGCCTGCCAGTAAACCTAAAGCAGAAGAAGAAGTGACGTCAGCGGCTTCATTTGCCTAATCCTTCCCCAGGGACTTATTCCGGTGTGAACGCGATCTGTACTTAGTTCATGAGAACTAAATGAACTAAGTTCTCATGAACCTTTGTGGGAAAATACTGCGGTGTGAATGCGCCTCTTATTACAACAACCATTTGTTAATGGTAATTAGGGGCAGATTTTTATAAAATGTGGGGGATTTTTGGGGAACTACTTTTGTTATGGACACAGGCTGATTCTTTACCTTCACACTGAAGACATTATGTGAACTTTACAAACACGATTTCTTAGAACTATGTGATCTGATTGCCTGCCATACAGTTTCCCAGCACAGCAAAGAAAAACTTCAAATTTGAATGACCATTGTCTTTCTTCACAAATGTTTTACAGTTTTAGGCAAGATGCGTTAAAGTATGAAAGCAGGAACTGTTTAAATATGTCTCTGAGGTTCTCTTTTCTCATCCTTTTAAATAGAATCCCTTCCTGTCACTTTTAATTTTGTGTAACACCATGAATGCTTTCAAGGACTGACAGTCTCCAAGTGTGTTCTGTTATATCTATATTTAAAAAAAAATCAATTTGAGACTGCAAAGACAGTAAATAGACACTGAAGTTCTGGTTAGAGATACAGTCAGGAGAATGCTATGACTGAAGGCTTTTGAGAAAGGTTTTTGGACGATTCTGAAAAACCTCTGTCCTTTACTACGTTTTTAGCAAAAGCATTACCTTATTGCCATCACTATCCTCATTCCAAAAAACAGCTTTGTATTGCAGGTTGTTACAGTATTAAAGGTCCCATGTCATGGCCATTTCTACTGATCATATTTCCATTGTTGAGGTATACTAAAATAGATTTAAATTCTGCAATTTTCCAAACTCACATTGGTTTCTCATACAGCATCTCTGTAAAGTATGTGAATTCACCAGGTATTCACACTCTGTCCTAAACGGCTTGTTGGAGCTCCTGCCTCCCCCTCCCTGTGAGCCCAGTGTGCTCTGATTGGTCGGGACGTTTCGAGGCTCGTTGCTGCTCGCCATTGCTGCGAGCTGCTGCGAGGAGCGGACAGGTTTCCGGGTCGAACAGTGAGAACAAGCTAAACTCATCCTGAGCACACACAAACACTCACAGCCGAAGTAAAAACAATAAGTGTGGCTTGATATTGAGTAAGAAAAAGTTTATAACGCTGTGAGAATGGGTCTGCGGAGAGCATTTATCCGCGATCCCAACTCGTCTATTACCAGCGTTCAGGGAGCTCTATGCAAGTCAATGGGGACTCCCTTTTAGTTAGCCAAGGGATCCTGGTGTGTGAGGTGCTCCGCGGATTGGTCCATTTTGGCCAATCCGGTAATTTATTGTTGATTTGGGTATTCACACGTCAGAGAACCCAGGAAGAAAACAATGGAAGATGAGAAATCCCCAACGAGGCGTTTTGGGGCAGCATAGACTGTGTTAGAGTTGTACTCGCTACAGGGTGTACTTTGAAGGTTTTTGACTCTGCATACCTTTTACAGTACTGTACATGCATAAACACCTTCATAACACACAATTGGACGGGTAATAACCGGAAAAGCATGACATGGGCCCTTTAACATTGTCTGCTCTAGGGGTTGCTCAGGGGGCTTTAGAGGAGATTTATTTAGCTATGCAATGGAAAGCTACTTTTTTACTTGCAGTGTAAACTAGGAGCAGGAGAAACACTCGTACAGCCAGGAGCTGGTCCATAAACATGTTTTTAACCCAGGAATCTTATGACATGACTTTTTAATAATAGAAATACCACAGTTGTAACCTAATTCACATGCTGTCTGCTAGTGTGTGGTGGGGGAGTTTGTTTGTGCATTATGTTGGTGCTTGTCAGAATCAGGGAGAAGAGCAGTTCTGGTGTTTTCTCCTTTTGTTTCCTGCGCGATTCCTTTATTCTGGCTGCTGTTGGATGCTGCCAGTGCATCAGGGGCCATCGCACCCGGTACAGACAGCCATGTGTCAACTTTATTACTCATACTGTTTTTCTGGCTCAATGGGGGAGAACTGCTTTGTTGTACTCTGACTCTGATTCGTCTTCTTACCAAGTTTGTCTCTAGGATCCACCGTCTCTCTCTCTGTTATCTGTCATTTTCACGCTCAACTTACCTCCTTGTGTCTCCATCTCTCACCTCCTTTTTATTTTACTGTTAGCAGTTTTATATCTGTTACTCAGCCTTTTTCTGTCTCTGTTTCTTCCTCTTTTGAATGAGGTCTAATGGTGACAGGCACTCTGGTGGAAATCCAGAAAGGCATGCAAAGCCGGGTCTAGCTCCCACACGCTCCCAGAGGATTCCCCTTGTTTATTCTACATCGTGCTTTAGCTCTCATCTCGGTGTGCAAACATCCAGTAAAGCTCCCGTTCGCTTACAGTGATACCACAGCCACATGCCGAGAAGATGACTGCTGCTTTATTTGCCTCTTGAGACAAACCCCCCCCCCCCCCCCCCCCCCGCTGCTTCTTAGCCTTGCACAAATCACAATAATGGCCCGATTCGCTGGTATTGCACGCTCAACATTTATACAAGGCCAATGTTTAAATATGTCAACTATTTTGTGTCCGACAGCGCATGAAATTGCCAGAAAAGGGGACAGAGGGCCTGGTGGCCCCATTAGGCTCCCAGAGGCAAAAAGTGACTTTGTGAAGGAGATGCAGGGAGACGGGAGGGTTGGGAGGGGAGGGGAGGACAATCCATACAATTATATGGGTAAGTTGAATATGATTTAGTGACTGTTTGGCTGCCCTCGAGGCGGCACAGCCCCAGAAATGTAAATACTTACATAAAGTTCCAGTTCAATATTTAATCCATCTCAAACAACAGCCTGCTGCAGCCCTGTGAGACTCTGGGCCACCCTGGCTCCTGCCTGCCGCTCTGTGTGTGTGTGTGTGTGTGTGTGTGTGTGTGTGTGTGTGTGTGTGTGTGTGTGTGTGTGTGTGTGTGTGTGTGTGTGTGTGTGTGTGTGTGTGTGTGTGTGTGTGTGTGTGTGTGTGTGTGTGTGTGTGTGTGTGTGTGTGTGTGTGACTTGTCAGTCACTGTGAGGAAGACAGGACCTTTCATAGAGTGGACGTTGAGAAAGCCTCTCCAAATAAGGACACACGGTGGCAGGGAGCTAGTTAAGGATTTGGAACTGGGTTCAAATTCAGATCCCTGCTTTACTACTATCTTCTTCCCTCATCAACAAGGCCCGCGACACCGCCCCCCCCAATTTTCTGTATTATTAGTATATTATATACTATCCTATGTATGTATGTATGGATATGCGGTGTGTTGGGTACAGTTTGACTAGCATAGCAACAGAACGTAATGGTTTACAGGGAGCTATGTTGTAAAGGGCATGGGTTCAAATCCCACTCCTGACAGTTATTCACTGGAACTGTTCATATTGTAGCTGAAATTACATGTCAGCAATCCTTGGTACATGTGTTATCATTTACAAGGCGCTTAGTGCAGTTTGCAGTCTCACCTGGAGGCATGGGTTCCAATCCCACTTCTGACTGGTTTACGCATGAACAGTTGAATGAAACACCTTTATTGGGAAGAAATGTCAGCAATTCTTTATAGTTCATGGAGTTCTAACAGCATAGCAGACAACCTTTTTAATTATCTTCTTTTTCAGCACTCCTATATATAGCTGGCTTAAGGCCTAAACATGAACACATCCACCTTACCAGACTGGAAACATGGGTGAAGCGGATGCTCATCCATCACAAATAGAGATACAGTGGACGGTTAATTTCAAGGCAAATACAAACAGAGTGTGTGAGGCAGGTTGAGGCATACACCAAACATTGAGAAGACTGATGAGAAACAGAGGAGCACACATAGGTGATGTCACTGGAAGAATGGAGGTGCCTGTTGGCCTAGACCTGTTGAAAAGGTACTCATGCATCATCACTGCTCATCCATTTTGTTTTTAGTTGAATATAAGTAACCACTAGTGAGACTTTCTCCTGAAAAAGTACTCAGATATTGTTATTTAGTAAAAGTAGAAGTACCAGAGTGTAGTAATAGTCTGTTACAGTAAAAGTCCTGCATTGAAAATGTTACTCAAGTAAACGTAGAAAAGTATTATCATCAAAATATGGTTAAAGTAGCGACAGTAAAAGTAGTCGTTGTGCAGATTGGTCCATTTCAGAATAATATATATGATATGTTTTATAATGATTGATCATGAAAGTGTTCTCAAAGCTGGTAAAGGTGCAGCTAGTTTGAATGACTTTGTATACTGCAGGGTAGCTTGTGGATTTACTCCAGGTGGAACTAAAGTCTGATTCAACACTTGATTATATTTCACATCATTCATCCAGATCTGTAAAGTAACTAATGTAGTGGAGTAAAAGTACACCATATACCTCTGAACTGTAGTGGAGTTTAGGTCCTTCAAAAATATACTTAGTACAGTACAGTACTTGAATAGATATTCTTAGTTACTTCACAACGCTGCCTAAAATTTAAGAGCAGCAATAATATTACAGGAGTGTGTGAGGACTGCTGCTACCTGTACGCACCGAAGATATACAGCCTCAGCTCTTTCCTTAGGGAGTGTGTGTGAGCAGACGTGCTTACAGACACATTGATGGGCACATATACTCAGGCAGTCACACACACACACACACACACACACACACACACACACACACACGGGGCAGCCCTGAGTCGGACATTCTGCTCTCTGGCCATAACAATGATGGATGTGGAGGGCAGCAGCAGCAGATTGCTTACCCAGACATGAAGGCAGAGCAGCTGAATAAAAGCACTGAATTTTCAGCTCTCCTTTATTTTCTTCGTCTTCTTCTTGTTTTCTCTGATTCCCCCCTGACAGCCCCTCCCCGGCCTACCCACACTCATATCTTTTTTACTGCTCTCCTCCAGTGCATCCGACATTGGTTTTCTTACTCTTTCACTCACTCCAACAATGACCTGTGAATTAGGGCCGGGCCTCAGAGGTTTACATGTAATATCAGCTGATCGATACTGCAGCGCTCAAGGAGGCCTCCAGGGTTTGTGATTGCCATGGAAACGCAGAAGCCTAAGCTGCAATAGTGCCATGTATGGTGAATAAATGAAATAGCCTCTGACTGCTTTAACACATAGAGGAACATGAAAGGTAAGATGTGTGTTCCTGTTAGAAAGTAGTGGTCAGGTTCCATCGGGGATAGCACAGTGTGTCGCACACACTCACGTTTGAGGAGCATAGTGATGAGTCAGAAGTTGACAGTAACCCTGGTGAAAGTGCCAGGCGATTCCAGTGCTGATCAGACATTTTCAAACACTTCCACATACCCCCCCCCCTCCTCCAGAGATTCTCGGCTATGTGACAAACCAGCAGGATGGGGAAGACCAATATCATCAGCTCCGTTTATATAACTGGGACAGTGCCAGCTCTTTCCAACATTTCCCAGAATACTACACAACCCAGGCCAGTAAAATGATTATCAATCAAAAAGAGAGAGAGCAGCACAGAGCGGCGGAACTCTGTATCTCTGTTCAACAAAAGCCTTTCAGCCAAACAATATTTCCCAATCCTGCCTTCATCATACCATGCTGCCCATCAGAGGCCTGGGGCCTCATTTATAAACGGTGTGTACGCTCAAAAGATGGCGTACGCCAGTTTCTACACAATGTTTGCAATTTATAAAAAACAAACTTGACGGGAAAATGTCCGGTCCTCCACGCAAACTCTGACCCATGCGTACGCACTACGCACAAAAACGGGAGAGACGAGAAACTGCGACACCGTTGGCAGAAGGAAGAATGGAGAGAAATATGTGGAAATAATACCATAAATAGAATGTTACCTCTCATTTATCATATATGAAGAATTAATTTTCACAAATTGATTAACCTGTTAAGCACTGAGCCTGCTTTTCAGGTCTCAGGCTCGAAAATGACCGAGGGAAAGTTCCCCATACACACACAGCTTACCAAATAAGGAGTGAGAGAGACGCGTAGAAAAACCGGAAGCTGTGCTAACCTCTGGTGGCTACCATTAGCAGCTAATTTTTCTTCTCCAATCTTTGCATAAAAATGGAATTATGGATTATCAATACTTTTTTCAAAGTGACAGACACACTTCTATAACCTATGGATTAACCTTCAGCCGCGTTTTTTCTCGTTTTAATGCCATTGAACACGACTTTTGATCAGAATAACAGCTAAGGTGAGCATATCTCCGTGTTTTGTTACCTAAAGCTACTCGTGTGTTGTCTGTATTTGCTTCCCCTGTCACGGGTTCAGATCGCTCAGCGATGATCCTTATATTTCTATAATCTGTGGACTCTCAGTATGTTATCTAAGCTTGTTTGTGCAGATCCAATAAGTATATCGATCAGTGTAGCTAGAGTTCTGTGCTGACAGCCTTAAGATTGTTTCGCTCGTAGCTAATTCAGAGGCTCGGCGCTAGCGTTGTGGGTTTAAAAAAAAAACGATCAGTTAGCTGAGTTTCTTCCCATTACATGGATATAAAACATTTAAAGTTTATTGAATATAAAGATGCCCGGCTCAGACGCTGCTTCCTGCAGATGACGTGTTTTCCCCCCGGTATCGGGGGTGCTGTGTAGAAGAGGTTAAAGCCAATCTTAAAATGATTTAACAAACGCCTGTTTGAGACTCCTCAGTGCACACAAAAACATAACTTGGAGAAATAAATAAATAAGGAAATGTTATTGATCACCCCTCGATTATGTTCTCTTGTTAAGAAATGTATTCTCATAAATGATGTGGTAAACAGAAGGACAGAATTACTTTAGACTGACGCCGTTTTGCACGTCTATAGGTTAGATCAGTGGTTCTCAAACTTTTTCTGTCAGGCCCCCGCTTGGGAGAAAAAAAAAGTCGGGGCCCCCCCCCCAACACAAATAGTCAGGCTCAGTGGCGGCGCCAGAGATTTATTTTGGGGGTACTGTGGGGTAGCTTGACGTTTCATAGAGGGTGCTCAAACATTTAGGGTTTCCCATTAATGTACCGGTCGCTACAGTGGAATGTTCTACTCAGTGCTGGAATTGGGCCGGTACTCACCGGTACGCAGTACCGGCACTTCTGGTTCTGACCCATGGAGTACCGGCACTTCTTGCTCAGTACCGGCATTCTGGCGGTACTCCGGTACTCATGCACCGTGCCAGTACTCAACACTCTCCCGCCGTTCTTATTATACATCCATATATATATATATACAGCCGCCCGGTACTCAGTAGATGCGTCATGAGGTGCCGAACGGACATTCTCATCGCTCTAACCGCTGGAGTTACACAGCGGCTGTCAGCTGTTTACTCCTGTCATTCAAACAGAACGTGCTGGAGAGGGGGCGGGGCTTATCTTATCCATGTAAATACTGTGGTGGAAACGAATATGTCAAAATTAACCTATTTGACCGTGATTTAATAGTAATACACGTTTCAAAATAATAATAATAATAATGCCGAAGTAACAACATACTGAAAACTGTTAGTAAAACCATGTTTTAATGCTTTACAATTTACATACCTAGATGCACGTGTGTTGTGTTTATGCAGTGCAACTCCCACCCAGTGGGTGGCTATGTAGAGTGATAGAACAGAGCAGGCACGCCCCCGAGAGAAGGAAAGCAAGTCACGTCACAAATTAGCATTTCTAAAATGTTAGCGTGGATTAATAAAAGTGCAAAAAGACAGCGGTTGTCGCCGGAAGAAACTTCAAATACAGAGAATGCTGTGCCTGTGTTGGAAATTGTGTCTGATGGGGAGCTTTCTTTGGTTGATCCTCCTGCTCCAAGTTCTAGTGCATTAGCATTAGCACTAGCTCCGCCGCCTCCTCCAGAGCCTCTAACGTTAGCTGCTGCTGGCGCAACTGCCACCACCAACACCGGGCAAAGCGATGCACCTGACTGCTGGACAACGGACCAGGTGCAATATTTTTGCAAGACCAATGCATGGCTCCTTCTTAAAGATAAGAAGCTAGGATGTCGGATATGCAGAGATGTCAAATCTTTGGGAATACACACTGGACAAGGACTGAAACTGTCAACTGAATGGGGTGAGTGTGCAGTGTCTCATTTCGGTGTTGACAAGGGCAAACAACAAGCTAGCCTGAGAAAAAAAATCAAAGAACATAAAGAATCACAAGCCCATGTAAAAGCTGCTGACATCCTTACATCTGCTTCACGTGAAACTATTCAACATCAAGTGCAGTCTATGCATAAATCTGAATTAGACACCACTATCAGAGTTTTTCGAACGGCATATAACATTGGCAAACATAGCCGGCCATTCACAGACATGCCAATTGATTTGAATGTACAGAAACTGAATGGGCTGAACGTGGGCAGGGTTTTGCACTCCAATAAAACCTGTGGCGAAATCATCGACCACATAGCTCATGAACTGAAGAAAAAAATGGCAAAAGACATTACAGAAAACCAAAGAAAACTCTGTGTTTTGGTCGATGAATCGACCACTATTAGTGGTAAAACGGTGCTTGTTGTGTGTCTACGCTCAGCATTAGCTGATGCTGAGCCCGAAACGTTTTTTTGGGAGCTGATCGAGTTGGATGGAACAACGGCTGATGACATCACAAAGGCGTTAATGGAGTGTCTTGGAAGAGATTTTAACGAGGACTTTTTAGGTCAGTGTTTCGTTTCTTTTGCATGTGATGGGGCTTCAGTCATGCTAGGGAAGAGAACAGGCGTTGCTACCCAGTTGTGTAGTAAATTCCCAAGCCTGTTTGTGTGGCACTGCTCCAATCATCGTCTAGAGCTGGCAGTTGGGGATGTGGTCAAGGAGGTCTCAGGGCTCAATCATTTCCAGATCTTTTTTGACAAACTCTATTCCTTGTTCCATGCCTCCCCCAAAAATCAGAGGCAGTTAGCGCAGTGTGCGCAAGCAGTCGGACAGCGTCTCCTGGTGATAGGGCGTGTTTTGTCCATCCGCTGGGTGGCTTCAAGTGAAAGGAGCGTCAGAGCAGTCTGGGAAAACTACCTAGTGCTTCATGATCACTTCACAAATGCTGCAAACGACACGAGCAGGGATTCCAGAGACAGAGCAAAGTACAAGGGCCTGGATGATGTGCTCACATCTGCAACATTTGTCAGCAATCTGGGACTGATGTACGATGCGCTCACAGAGCTCAGCGACCTCTCTCGGCAACTCCAAAAAAGAGAGATGACACTGCCTACAGCAGATAGGCTCTTAACTCGAGAAATACGAGTTTTTGAATCCATGGTCACCATGCCTGGCCCACACATGACTACAGTTCATACAGCTCTAGCTGAGAAGTCCTTCAAGGGTGTTGCCCTGCGTGAGAATGGCAGGCTTGTACAGATTCATGCAGGTCAGTTTTTCCGCAGTATGGTAGAGAATCTGAGACACAGAATGACTTCCACAACCTCCTCTCATGTCAGCACAAGAGAAATCCCATTACATGGCCGGGAGGCCCGGGACAATCAGCTAATCCAGGACATGAAAGTTATCCATCCTGGAAGTTGGCCTGAAGAGGAGTTAGACGTACAGTATGGGGACGTAGAGGTGCTACGTTTGTGCGAAGTGCTGAAAGTGGACAGAAGAGAGACTGTTCAGGGCTTTCGCGAATACAAGGAAACCAGGGCATCCCGTACACCTGCTGCCATGGAGCCTCTACTGAAAGCAGTCCGAACCATCGCTGTCTCCACTAGTGAGTGTGAGCGGGCATTCAGCTGCATGAACGATATCCTTACTGCAAAAAGGAATGCTCTCTCTGTCAGCCGACTGTCCAGCCTGGTTTTCATTAAATGTAATGGACCATCACTAGGACAGTTCAATCCGGAACAGTATGTGAGGTCCTGGCTGGGAAAGGGAAGGAGAAGTGCTGATGAAAGAGCCTGTCCAGCTCCAGCCCCTGATACTGATGTCCCCAAGGCCTTCTGGAGCCTTTTCTAACAATGTGAAGTATATTGCAAAGCAGCTCACCCAGTGAGAAGACTTTTGGCATAATGTGCCGATTTGTACAGATCCTGGAGATAGAAGGACTTCAGACCAACCAGGGAGTTATCTGATCAGCTTGGTGTTCAATGTAACTCTTTACCATGGCTCAGACTTTGTTACTTGCAGTTACAGTTTCTCATTTTAGATTGTGCAAATTTTGCATTTGTTTTTACATGTTCTTTGTTCATGCTCTTTATCATTTTTCTGAGTTGGAAAGTTAGATTGCATCATAGTTTACTTTATACATATTTGTATTCTTCAGTGGTGAAGTATATTGCAAAGCAGCTCAGCCATGTGAGAAGACTTTTGGCACTTTTTCGTTTTCTGAGTTGGAAAGTTAGATTGCATTCAAAATGTACAGAAATACTTAATTTTGTTAAAGCTTTTTATAAAAAATGCTTCTGACCAGAGCTTTGTTTCCTTGTCATTAATGTTGAACACCACCAGAGGGGCTCTCACCTGAAAGGTCTCTGCTTCATGTGTCTTCAGCAGAAGATCTAGACTTTGATTGCTATATTTTCAGTTAATATTGACCTTACTGAGCTTTAGCCATATCCGCTGCCTATCATAAAAAATGTTAAGTACAGTGAACCTTTCTAAAATATACAGTAGTAAAGAGACAAACCCACCAGCATTATAGTAGCCAAATTCTTGTTTGTGGGCTGTATATATAAAATTGACTTGAAAAAGTTGCTGATTTTAGAGTACTGGGACCTTTTTCATTCCAATTCAAGCACTGGTTCTACTGCAACACTCCCCACATGCATATACACAGTGTTCCCGCGACTGTTACAATGAAGGCTCGATAATCAGCTCATGGCATATAGGTGTAAGCAGGGGTAAAGTGCTATTTTTTATAGGTGGTGTGTGGACCTCACATAGGGGGGTCCGGGGGCAAGCTCCCCCGGGAAGATTTTTAAATATTGAAGTTAAAAGCATCAATCTGGTGCACTTTGAGAGCAAAATGAAGAGATCTATGGACATCTCTCAACACAGAACTGTAAACAGATTTACTATTTCTTTATGGATATTTTACAAATCACTCCCCTTTTAAATTGTATTCATTTTTTAATGTCATATAGTATTTCATACCTGTTTTTTTATTTATTCTCTTATTTTTTTATAACTATAATGATCATATCAAAGATCAAACATGTGCCTCGGAAATAATTGTTTACATTAATGGTGACCAAAACGTTTGAGACCCACTGAGATAACACTGATAACACTCTCCTCCACTTTGTTGTTGAAAAAACTCCTTATATTCGTTAGCGTAGCTCGCTAGCACCAGAAGCTAACATCAACGATCTCCGGTACCGGTGCTCTCTCTCTCTCGCTCGCGCACGCACACAAAATGGCTCGTTCCACACACAAACAGAGCCGAGCTTTAATGAAACACAGAGACCCAGACGTAATAGTACTGTATCATATTATTTTCGAATCAATAATTTTTCAAAATATGATCTTTTTTTTTTTTTTTTTAAAAACATTTTTCTTGTCTCTCGCGCCCCCCCTGTCATGCCCAGGGTTGGGAGGGTTACTTTGTAAATGTAATCAATGTAATCAATAATAATAATAATTACTTTTAGATTACTTTTGGATTACTTTATTTTTCCATAACAGATGGGTATGTTTTGGTGAACAGGAGACACAAAAAGCAAAAGGAAACTGAACGTGTTTTTACTGTTTTAATGGCTTATAAAGAGCACAACTGAAACATAACATCTGAAACGATGTAACAACATAATAAACTTGTTGGGGATGCAGCTTGGAATGTGAGGAGTGAGGGACACGGATTAGAACGGGCGTGTCGCCAGTGTTGGCAGGACATTAATTCAAATGTCGAACTCGGACTTCATTTTAAGGACATTTCGGCCAGGGGTATATTTTTGTTTAAGCACCGGATTGGCAAAACAGGAGAGTGTGTGCACCAGTCTGCCTTGATCTATGAATTAATGTCCGTGACACTCACAGTATCTGCTGCCCGCAGCTGTTTTATAGAAGGAAAACCTCCTTCACTTCATGAAATCTCTGCAGCGCCAGGAGGCAGCGGGAGGGTTAACTCAGCCTCTGAGAAGACGAGCCTTTCATGCACCGCCTTCACTGTGTTTACCTTCAGAATCATTAGAAAGGCTAAAGAGCGGTGTGGCTGATGTGTTTTAACCACACACACCTCTACACACACACACACACACACGCGCGATTTCTCCATGTTTCGTTGTTATTGTTTCACTGAGCGGACCCGCCCCTTTTTTTTCAAACGCTCCCTTTTTTGGTCCATCTGCGGCAGTAATAGGTTTTGTGCGCTGTGATGATTCGGCTGTACTTTTAGTAATGAATATTAAATGTTGTGAGGAAATCTTTCCACCAATAATTCCAATAAGTAATCCAAAATGTATTCACTTCAGGTTTACGAAAGTAACTGTAATCAGGTTACTCGTTTTTCAAATGTAACGCGAGCTGAATACAGTTACTTGATTTTTGTATTCTGATTACGTTATGCCGTTACATGTATTCCGTTACAACCGAATCCTGGTCATGCCTCTGTTCTTTCCCCACGTTGAGAACCACTGGGTTAGATAGATACGAGCATGGTTTTATATACTATCATGTTTAATCATGTTTTATGCCGTTCGCCAATAGCCTACTTGATAAGTCGCTCGTAAAACACAGGAGGTATGGAAACTAAGAACACCATATGTGGTAAATTGTACAGCTAATATAACACAACATATTAGTTGTATTTCCTTTAACTGGTGGATGGATATATAGTTGCTGATCGACAGCTGGAACACAAACCACCAAATACAAAAAAATGATTCAGATCCAGTCGTCATGACTCCACTCCGGAGGGATTCCCTGATCATTTCTTAGAGTTTCTCATCAAGGGGGTGTCTCCTGTCCCCGGTACAAACATACTGCCTGAGGAAGGTTAGGCTATGTGTATTTTTTTTACACGCCCCAAAATCTGACACGGTGTGAGATGTCTTTTTTAGCTGTTCATTTCCTGCGATCTTCTTCATGCAGTCAGTCAAACTGGGCGTTTCTTTGACTATTTATAGGCAAATATGGGCGTTAGATGAAGCCCGCAAAAGCTGCGCCGCATTTCGGGTTGATTGTGATTTATAAAGGGAAACCGGCGTAGGATGTGCCGTACGCAAGTCCTGCGCCGGTACACAGTCTTTTATGAATCGGAAAAGGTCTGTGCATATTTATTTTCTTTGTCCTACGTAAGCAACCTTCCCACGTCAATCCTACGCAAGGCTTTATAAATGAGGTCTCAGAACACATTAGTTCCTCTCCCACAGTCAGTAAGTCTGCGAGGGGGTGTGGTCATCTTTCAACCAGAAGGTTGTGAGTTCGATCCCTGCCCTGTGCAGTCGGTTTATTCCAGATTATACTTAACGCTGATGACATGCCAATGGGGTGTGAATATGTGTGAATGTTAGCTGTTCATTGAGCATACTGGCACATTCCTCTGTATGAATGAGGTGGGAATGGGTCGTAAAGACTGGATAAAGCTATACAGTAAATACAGTCCATTTGTAACAACCTCCACCACGTTGTAGTGCGGCGCTGGTTATTACCTCGGTAAGTCAACACAGGTTTTCTCCGGCTATGAAGGCTTTTACATTAACGTGGACAAGAGTACTGTCGACAGAGCATCATGCTTCACGGATGAAAGATCACTCTGATATTAGTAAATGATGAAATTAAACACATAATCCAGTATGGAAAATCTATTTAATTCATTGCCTTGAGAAGGTAATAACAGGTATGAATTTGTAGATCTTACACACATCATACATAAAGTACTAACTCAACTCAAGGCTAGGGTCGAAAGGAAACATGTAGAAGAAGAAGCAAATGCTGATCAGTGAATACATACATGTAATAGATATGTCTTCTAAAACTACATAGATAATTAATGATATATCAAAGTCAGTTCAGCCAACTCTGAGTACGTTGAAGCTGAACTCCATCATTAATATAGCTCCTATACTTTGATTCACCATAGCAACAGAGCATCCATTGTATTCCAGTGGCGTAGATGCATGCATGCAGTATGTGAGCATTTCTCTTTTAAAAAACATCTGATGTCAGTGCAGAGTGAAATGTCAAAGGGTTAACCCAATCAAGTTGTATTCATTGTTGTCCATTAATTCATCATTTACCAGTATTACCTTTCCTCAATGGATGAAACAGCGGTGGAATCTGACTCTATTATTCCCCTTTCCCACCAAACCAGTTCTAGCTCTGTGCTTTTCTGGTTCCGAACCGGTTCTTCTTTTTAGCCCCAGTTGTGTTTCCACCACCAAGAGTCTAAATTGATGTGATGTTAGCATAGCAACTGTAGCTAATCTGACTATTTTGACTCTTTGTTGTTATCATATTGGGGCATTAACCATTTTCTCTAGGCTTATTTGACCTTTACAGCTGTTACGTGCTCCCCTCTTTGTTATTCTGTCTCCCTGCTGCGCAGGTGCACCTGGTTTGCCCCTGGCTCCGCCTCTGCTCAGCCGGGCTATAAGGAGAGACTGGAGGAGAAGGATAATTTGCCTATCGCTATGCCGGAAGACTCTGTGGACATTCTCTCTGCTGTTTCGGATCTGTAGACCTCTTTTGTTGTGTGTTAATATGTGTATTCTGGAGGACCTGTTAGTATAGTTCTTCTCAGCTTTATTTTACCCGTAGTCTTTTGTTAGATCTCTGGGTAGGGGAGGGAAGTTCTGGGTCATGCGGCCCGTGGTGTGGCTGGTCCAGGCTCCCTTCTTCTTTTTGTTTGTTTTTGCCAGTCCTCCAGACCTCGTTCTTTTGCCGGTTGGCCCATGTGAGTAACGTCTGTACTTTTAAATAAATGGTCGCCGTTAAGTGCTGGATGTTGTGTGTATTTTCTTTTATGTTGCGGGCAGTGGCGGCTGGTGTAAAATATTTTTGGTGGGGCTATGGAAATGGTGACCAAACCATACTAGGGGGGACCAGGGAGAATATTTTGAGAAATGACCCCTTAAATTATGACTTCTGGTGATGTTAGAGGGGGGGGGAGGACAAATTGAGGCTTAAAAATATGAGATAATCCATAATCTTCAGTGTGGTTAGCTATGAATCTTCCAAAACTTCCAAATACCTTGTCCTGGACATAGTGTCTACCCTCTGCTCACTCCTTTCCTGTAAAATACAGGTCCAGCCCACACATATGCTCCATGGTGCTACAGGCATCGCACTTACAACTACAATAAGCATGTAAATGTTAATCTACAGCTCCGGCGATCCACTAGCACCCGGAATCTCCATCTGCAGACGCAGCCATCCTCATCAACTACTGACTGTAGCGTCACCTTGGATATGATTCCAAACAACTCACAGACTGCATCGGGCGCTGAAATTGCCGCCCTGTGGCCATCAGATCTGACGACGCTGATTGGCTGAAATTATGTTTCGGCGGCATAGTTTACAGATAGCAACAGACAGCAATGTGTTGGCTGCTGCTGCTCTGGCTGAGGGCTCCTTTCTTACCGCCCAGACGAGAGAGGTAATGATACACGCTGCGGCCAGGCAGAAAACATGTGACTTATCAGTAACTTTAGACATCGTAACACAATTTTAAACGAGATTTTATTGTAGATTATACATTTTACTGATACCAACTATATAATATTTACCTTCATTAAAATAAAAATAAAAATTATTTTTTAAATATTTTTTTATTTTTAATGACAATCAAACATGTGGGAAGAGGGGGGGCGGCGCCCCTAGCGCCACTATGGGCCGGCCGCCACTGGTTGCTGGTCTCCCCACGAGCCACTACCACAGAGTAGGGCGGGCCGTAACAACAGCTTTCGGGGCCAAGAGCCACTGTGGTGGAAACAGGAAGAACTGGTTCTTAATCGGGCACTAGCTCCGAACCGGCCTTGTAACCGCTTTGTTGGAAAAGGGGTTTTAGACTGTATCGTACATCAAAATTAAATTATTTGGTCAGTTATAATCTGACAAACCATACAGACAGGCAACAGTTAAGGATGAAAAGTTAATGAATAAAAGCTATAGAGAAAAAGATTGGAAACTCTCAAAGCACTCCTTAGGTTTCGGTGGTTTTCACTTGAAAAGACACCAAGCTTTAAAGACAGTACATCCATATTTTGAAACATTTATTTGGATCGTGGTTCATCAGCATTCAGTGTGTTTATTTCTGCCCCTTCAGCAAAGGTCGTAAATGTAAACTTAATCACTTAAAGCCTATTAAAATACCTTCAGACATGCAACCTCTACAGCTGCCCCACAATCCTGCTGGTCTTCCGTTTTAAAGAAAGATGCTCCATCAGTACCACCAACCACACAGTGTGTGATTGGTGTGAGACAGATAATTGATCATACCTTTTTATAATTAAACTGGGATCACACATTATATGCGATAAACACTTCAGAGGACCTGTTCCCACAAACGGACAGCTGTGTTGTGTTCCCAGAGTCACAGTATGAATGAGTTCTGTGGTTGGCCTGTTCTCTTCTTGGTTGTTGACAGTCAGTGTATCTTCCTTATGAGGTCCTAATTTGTGACTCTCTCTCAATCACTTACAACCTTTATCCCATAAGTTATTTATAGGTTATTGTTGATGTTGCCATCTTAGGGTAGGAATACGTGAACATTAATTAACCTGTTAAGCCCGGCAGCCCCCCGCATTTAACAACCTATTAATGTGTCATACCCACTTAACGGGAAGAAACTCAGTTAACAAAAAAGTGTTAAAGGTCCCATGACATGGCCATTTCTACTGATCATAATTCCATTGTTGAGGTCTACTAAAATAGATTTATATTGTGCAATTGTCCAAACTCACATTGGTTTCTCATACAGCATCTCTGTATAGTGTGTATTCACTCTCTGTCCTAAACAGCTTGTTTGAGCTCCTATTTTATCTATTTTATTTGTATTTACTTGCAAATCTCAAAACATTCTCTTGCACTATTTAATCTGTTATATTTGTTCTATGTCCTATATATATTCATGTTGCACTGTTAGAGTAGCCTGTGACTTCAGTTTTTGATTGCCATATCTACACTGTAGCTACTGTGCATATACCAATAAAGCCTTGAATCTTGAAACTTGATATATTCCAGTTTAATAAAACCGATATCCGAGGGATATCCGAGGGAACAAATATCCGCCATGTTGCATATCAACGGCTAAAGCTACAACGGACCCTCCCTCCCCCCACCACCCCACCGCTCCAAACACCACGGCAGGCCGCAAGCCGGTTGCTGTAACGGACAAAGACAAATATCTGCAAGCTGACGACATTGTGCATTTAAGCAACAAAAATGGACTACATATTTTTCATCTGAACACTAACAGCCTGAGACACAAACTGGCTGAACTCAGGCAGCTATTCATGAACGGTAAGGCAAGCATATTATGCTTTTCAGAGACCAAATTGGACAATTCCATTACAGATTCAGAGATTGAAATTGAAGATGATCTTGTAGTGAGAAGGGACAGGAACGTGAATGGAGGTGGTGTCTGCATGTACATACATAAAGACACCAATTTCAAAAACCGTACTGACCTGTATCATGAAAATATTGAATCTGTGTGGGTTGAAATTCTTTTTGACAATGCTAAATCTGTAATAGTCGGGACAATCTATAGACCACCGGAACAGAGTGACTTTTATGATACATTAGATGGATGTTTGGCTGATGTGGGGGATGTAGAGACAATTATTATTGGAGACTGGAACACGGATATGCAACGTAAAGACACGTCCGTCTTCAAGTCCTTCAGTAGGATTTGTGATCTGCACGGCTTCAGCCAGCTAATCACCCAACCCACCCGGGTATGTGAAACAACACAAACTACCATTGATCTCATTCTGACCTCTGACAAGTCCAGGATCTCCAGTAAAGGGGTTATAGCATGCGGTTTAAGTGATCATTATATGATATTCTGTACCCGAAAAAAGCTAAAACAAAGGGCCGGCTGTCACAAAACAGTCATATCTAGAGACCTCAAAAACTACTCTCGCGAGGCCTTTAACCTAGAACTGGAGAGCCTGGACTGGTCAGATGAGCTCAGTGGTACACAAGTTGAAGAAACATGGCTTGGTTTCAAAAACAAATTCTCTGCAATACTCAATGATTTGGCCCCCCTAAGAACAACCAGCATACTGACCACCATGAAAACCAGAGACAAAAAATGCTCTGAGTTTCATAAAAGTCAGTCAATGCTTTCCAAAAGCACGAGCAGTGAACTCCAGGCCCACGTGACTGAACTAAAAATTGAAAGAAACAGACTAAGAAATGACGTAAGCTCCATGATCAAAACTGCCAAAAAGAGTTTCATCAATGTCAAAACTGAGGAAAACAAAAATAAACCCCGTGAACTTTGGAAATTACTCAATAACCAGCTTGGCTGCAGTAAAAAACTTAAAACGAGATTTTCGAACTGAAACATAAAGACAGATAACAGGCTCATCACAGACAAACTGGATGTGGCCAAGTACTTGAACATTTTTTTCACAAACATAGCCACAACTTTTGTAAATAAATTACCCTCCCACTCAGGGCTTTTTGGATCACATCATGACCTACTACAAAAACCTAGGGGTACGCAAAGATGATTTCAGTCTAGCAAGGGTAACAACAGCAGAGGTACTCATTAAACTGAGCGCCCTCCAACCTAACAAGGCCACGACAATATCCCCTCCAAATTCCTCAGAGACACAGCAACCGCCATCTCACCAGTCATAGCTCACATAATTAACCTCTCCATAAAACAGGAAAAAGTACCCAAAGACTTCAAAATTGCAAGAGTAACCCCCCTGCACAAAAAGGGCAGCAAATTGGACCCAGGCAACTACCGCCCTGTTTCTATACTTACCTCCATCTCGAAAGTCATGGAAAAAATAGTATATGAACAGGTTGAAAAGTACCTCGTGGAAAATAAACTAATCTATGAATTTCAATCTGGCTTTAGAACATCCCACTCCACTGACACATGCCTTCTTTATTTGAGCAACCACATCAAACAAGAGGTGGACGAGGGCAAGTACTGCGGCATGGTGATGCTGGACCTACAAAAGGCTTTCGACACTGTCAATCACCCCATTCTGATTGACAAGCTAAAAGCAATTGGTTTTGATAAACTATCGGTGAGCTGGATGCAATCCTACCTGGAGGGGAGAGAACAGATGGTGGAGGTAAACGGTACTCTGCCCCCCCCCCCTCCCAGTGAGCTGTGGTGTTCCACAAGGAAGCGTATTAGGTCCGTTACTGTTCCTAATTTATGCAAACAACATGTCATCAGCATGTGACTACAACTTGTTCCTGTTCGCGGACGACTCAGCCCTGCTGGTCTCTGACAGGAGCAGATTGCAGGTTGAAAAAACCCTCAGCTCCGAGCTCGGCAGAATCTGCACCTGGCTCGCCGATAATAAATTATCATTACACCTGGGTAAAACAGAGTCCATTCTCTTCGGTTCGAAACATAATCTCAGCAAATCCGACGACTTCTCAGTTGCAGTGGGTGACATTATTGTCACAAGTAAGAAGGAAATTACATACCTAGGATCTATTCTTGAGGCAAACCTCTCCTGTGACAAAATGGCATCCAATGTAATATAAAAAGTCAATCAAAGAACTAGATTCCTATACCGGATCTCCTCTCTGGTAAACAAAAACACCATGAAAACTCATTCAAGGGTACTATGACTATGCTTGCACATCATGGTACCATAGCACCTCCAAGGCACTAAAAATAAAACTTCAAACATCGCAAAATAAACTGGTCAGACTACTGCTTGACCTTTCATCTAGAACCCACCTCACCTCTGCCCACTTTGACAACCTAGGATGGCTTAGAGTAGACGACAGAGTACAGCTACTTGCAATGGGCCTGGTCTACAAGATCCACTACACCTCTATGGTACCCATGTACATGTCAAAATTATTCCCAAAGGTCAAGGAATACTATGATCATAACACCAGAGGGAGCTCCACAAATCATGTGAAACCCAGATTTGGCACAAAAAAGGGGGAATACACGTTTCGCAATTATGCCACATCAAGGTGGAACGCTCTTCCCACAACTGTAAAGGAAAGTAAAACTATACTTACCTTCAAAACCTCTCTTAAAGAGCACCTTCGGGGGAGAGCATTGCAAAACTGGCCCCGGTAATGGTACAAATCTCAACCTGTCGTTCAATGGACAGCTTCCCCCCCCCCATCTATGTATATACTCGCATTTTAGACTCTGTTATTAACTGTATATCTGTAGACTTTGTATGTCTTAAATGTCCGGTTAGGATGTATTAGAACGAAATCTAAAATGAAAATTGTAAATAAGCAATCTGTATGTAAAAAACCACCTGTATGTAAATTGTAAATAAGCCATCTGTATGTCAAATATCCTCTCTGAAGAACCAGCACCTTACCGTGGTAGAGAGGTTTGTGTGCCCTGATGAACCTGGGGGCTGTGTTGTCTGGAACCTTGTGTTCCTGGTAGGGTTTCCCATGGCAAATTGGTCTCAGGCAAGGGGCCAGACTAAGATTGGTTCAAAAGACCTCATGAAAGACGATACAAGAAGTGAGGATACCCGGCCCGGAGGAAGCCCGGGGTCCCCTTCTGGAGCCAGGCCCAGAAGGAGGACTCGTCGGCGAGCGTCTGGTGGCCGGGCTTGCCACGGAGCCCGGCCGGGCCCAGCCCGAAAAGGCAACGTGGGCAACACCTCCGCTTCTCCGTCCCGCGGGCCCACCACCTACGGGAAACATCAATGGGGTCGGGTGCGCTGCCAGAAGGGTGGCAGTGAAAGCGGAGGGTCTCGACGGACCAGACCCGGGCGACAGAAGCTGGCTTTGGGGACGTGGAACGTCACCTCTCTGGGGGGGAAGGAGCCGGAGCTTGTGCGGGAGGTGGAGCGTTACCAGTTGGATCTGGTTGGGCTCACCTCTACGCACAGCGTCGGCTCTGGAACCTTACTTCTGGATAGGGGTTGGACTCTATTCTTCTCCGGAGTTGCTCAAGGTGTGAGGCGCCGGGCGGGTGTGGGGATACTCACAAGTCCCCGGTTAGGTGCTTCGTTGTTGGAGTTTACCCCAGTGGACGAGAGGGTCGCCTCCCTACGCCTGCGGGTTATGGGGGGGAAAACTCTGACTGTTGTGTGTGCTTATGCACCCAACAGCAGTTCAGAGTATACGGCCTTCTTGGAGACCCTGGAAAGAGTCCTGTATGGGGCTCCTGAAGGGGACTCTTTAATCTTGCTGGGAGACTTCAACGCACATGTGGGCAATGATGGAGACACTTGGAGGGGCGTGATTGGGAGGAACGGCCCCCCTGATCTGAACCGGAGTGGTGGTTTGTTACTGGACTTCTGTGCTAGTCATGGATTGGCCATAACAAACACCATGTTCGAACATAAGGATGCTCATAAGTGTACGTGGTACCAGAGCACCCTAGGCAGAAGGTCCATGATCGATTTCGTTATCGTATCATCGGACCTGAGGCCGTATGTTTTGGACACTCGGGTAAAGAGAGGGGCGGAGTTGTCAACTGATCACCATCTGGTGGTGAGTTGGGTCGAGTGGCGAGGGAAGCCTCTGGATAGACCTGGTAAGCCCAAACGTGTAGTTCGGGTGAACTGGGAACGTCTGGAGGAGGCCCAAGTTCAGGAGGCCTTCAACTCACACCTCCGGCGGAGCTTTTCGGGCATTCCTGTGGAGGTTGGGGACATTGAACCAGAGTGGTCGGTGTTCAAAGCCTCTATTGCCGAAGCCGCGGCGGGGAGCTGTGGTCTCAAGGTCCTAGGTGCCTCAAGGGGCGGTAACCCTCGAACCTCCTGGTGGACACCGGTGGTCAGGGAAGCCGTCCGACTGAAGAAGGAGGCCTTCAGGGATTTGTTATCCCGGGGGACTCCCGAGGCAGTTGCAAGGTACCGACAGGCCCGAAGGGCAGCAGCCTCATCCGTGGCCGAGGCAAAGCAGCGGGTGTGGGAGAAGTTCGGAGAAGACATGGAGAAGGACTTTCGGGCGGCACCAAAGTTGTTCTGGAAAACTGTCCGACACCTCAGGAGGGGGAAGCAGGGAACCATCCAAGCTGTGTACAGTAAGGATGGGACGTTGTTGACCTCAATTGATGGAGTGTTGGGGCGTTGGAAGGAACACTTTGAGGAACTCCTAAACCCGACAACTCCGCCCTCTATGTTAGAGGCAGAGCTGGAGTATGACGAGGGATCAACACCAATCTCCCGGGGGGAGGTCACTGAGGTCGTCAAACAACTCCACAGTGGCAAAGCCCCGGGGGTGGATGAGATCCGCCCGGAAATGCTGAAGGCTCTGGGTGTTGAGGGACTGTCATGGTTGACACGTCTCATCAACGTTGCGTGGAAGTCGGAAACAGTACCGAAGGAGTGGCAGACCGGGGTGGTGGTTCCCCTATTTAAAAAGGGGGATCAGAGGGTGTGTGCCAATTACAGAGGCATCACACTACTCAGCCTCCCCGGGAAAGTTTACTCTAAGGTACTCGAAAGGAGGGTCAGGCCGATTGTCGAACCTCAGATTGAGGAGGAACAATGCGGATTCCGTCCTGGTCGTGGAACAACGGATCAGCTTTTTACTCTCGCAAGGATCCTGGAGGGGGCCTGGGAGTACGCTTATCCGGTCTACATGTGTTTTGTAGACTTGGAGAAGGCGTATGACCGAGTTCCCAGGGAGTTACTGTGGGAGGTGCTGCGGGAGTATGGGGTGAGGGGGGTCTCTACTCAGGGCCATCCAATCTCTGTACTCCCAAAGCGAGAGCTGTGTCCGGGTCCTCGGCAGTAAGTCGGACCCATTTCCGGTGAGGGTTGGCCTCCGCCAGGGCTGCGCTTTGTCACCAATCCTGTTTGTAATATACATGGATCGGATTTCGAGGCGTAGTCATGGGGGAGGGGGTCTGCAGTTCGGTGGACTAAGGATTGCACCACTGCTTTTTGCAGATGATGTGGTTCTAATGGCTTCATCGGTCTGCGACCTTCAGCACTCACTGGATCGGTTCGCAACCGAGTGTGAAGCGGCTGGGATGAGGATCAGCACCTCCAAATCTGAGGCCATGGTTCTCAGCAGGAAACCGATGGACTGTCCACTCCAGGTAGGGAATGAGTCCTTACCCCAAGTGAAGGAGTTCAAGTATCTCGGGGTCTTGTTCTCGAGTGAGGGAACAATGGAGCGTGAGATGGGCCGGAGAATCGGAGCAGCGGGAGCGGTACTGCAGTCGCTTTACCGCACCGTTGTGACGAAAAGGGAGCTGAGCCAGAAGGCAAAGCTCTCGGTCTTCCGGGCCATTTTCGTTCCTACCCTCACCTATGGTCATGAAGGATGGGTCATGACCGAAAGAACGAGATCGCGGATACAAGCGGCCGAGATGGGTTTTCTCCGCAGGGTGGCTGGTGTCTCCCTTAGGGATAAGGTGAGAAGTTCGGTCATCAGGGAGGGACTCGGAGTTGAGCCGCTCCTCCTTCGCGTCGAAAGGAGCCAGTTGAGGTGGTTCGGGCACCTAGTTAGGATGCCACCTGGGCGCCTCCCTAGGGAGGTGTTCCAGGCACGTCCAGCTGGGAAGAGACCAAGGGGTAGACCTAGGACCAGGTGGAGGGATTATATCTCTTCGCTGGCCTGGGAGCGCCTTGGGATCCCCCAGTCAGAGCTGGTTGATGTCGCCAGGGAAAAGAAAGTTTGGGGCTCTCTGCTGGAACTGCTACCCCCGCGACCCGATCACGGATAAGCGGGAGAAGATGGATGGATGGATGTCAAATATGTCTTATATGTCTTAAATGATATGATGAATTGGAAATGGGGGACCCTGATGTAAACAAGACGAAAGTCTTTCTCTGGTCTGCATCCCCTTAACAATTGTATGTTTTGAGCTGTACTGTACTGTACCCAATATACAAGCTGTTAATAAACTTTTCAATCAATCAATCAATCAATGATTGTGATTGAAAAGCCTAAGGAGGCTGGTAAACATTGCAAAGAGGGATTTTTATTCCTTAATAATATTTGTAAACTTAACCATGTTATAGCCTCTGAAAGGCTAAACAACATCAACGAATAAATGTATTAACTACATTATTACATTAAAGGTGGGGTAGGTAATTTTGGAGAAACCAGCTCCAGTGCGCTAGATTTTGAAAATACACAGCCGGAAGCCCCTCCTCCAACACACACGAACGCGCACATGACCAATGAGGGCACAAGATAAGTTTGTGCACAGATGGAAGGCTGACAGGCAGGTAGGCCATCCAGTTACTTTAGCCGGGCCGGCTAAAATGATTGGTCGTGCTTTTTACAGTACTACGGCTTCCACAGATGAAATGTTTTAATGGATTTTTTGTCAAAGCACTTAAGATATTCATTGCTATCGGGATGTTAAGAGCATTCCATGGAATATAACAAAAAGTGTATCTCGAGCCGGTTTCTCAAACTTACCTACCCCACCTTTAAGCTGTAGCTTTTATAAACAAACAAAAAAGACATATTGACCGGTCGTTGAATCAGTGAATAAATACAAACATGAAACACATACAAAAACATTCAAATAATTAATACGGAGTAGTGTCACTGGTTCAACCGATCTGAAGCACTATCTGAAGCAGTCACGTGGTATTGAGGGGCAGCGAGGCTTCGTTTGTCATCGATGACATCACTGGCCTAAAACGATACAAGCCTCGATACACGCTTCACCAAAAATGTCCTGGATTACTCGAACCACGCTCCGAAGCCTCGGCGCAGTACGTAACATCAATAGTTTTCATCAGCTCAGCCTTTTGCCAGGAGCAAGGTGAGCTGCAAGACACTGACAAGATTGCGTCCACTCAATCTAGTAAAATAAAATTTCAAATAAATGTGTCTGTGTATGTCTGGTGTAAAACTAAAAGCATAACCTTTAGCATGTGTGTTTGTTTGTGAGGCTTGTAGCCTTCACAGATAGATAGATAAATAGATAGATAGATAGATAGATACATACATACATAGATACATACATAGATAGATGGATAGATCTTTCTTAGAGGATAAACAAACATTTGCATCTGTTCAAAGTGTTTAATTCCGGTGGATTTACAACATTAGTGTTGGCCCTCACTGATATACCTCGGGAGCAAGATCACAACAACCAACAGATGGAAAGCCTGAAATGGAATGAGTGAAAGCTGTTCTAGATTATAGTTTTGTACACTTTCAATAGAGGCTTTCTGTTTCTATTGTATGGATGAATGAAACATATATTCTGGATAAAAACATGTTGTTCACTTAAATCAGCCTCCTTGTGGTTAAGACTAATATGTGAAATGCTGCTCTGTGACCAAACCCCTAACTCCAGAATGCATCAGGGCGTATCATATTCCCTTTTCTCTTGCCCGTGTTATTTTATCCTAACCATGATCAATAGCTAAGCTAATAAAAGCAAGTGTGTCTCTGTTTTCTGCAGCGCTGTCAACTTTAAATAATTCTGATTGTGCCATCACAGCCTAAAAGGAGCAGAACACAAACCACATGTCCTCTGACACCAAATAACACCAGGTGATCAAACTGTGCAATCATCTGGTGAATATGAAAAAATACAAATTAACACGTTAATGCCACATCAAAATGTCACACTTATATATACCAGAGCAAGCCTGTGGCATTCTCAAGGTGTCCGATTTAATAAATGAGAGAACATTCCAACAAAATTGTGATTCACTCCTCAGGAACAGACTGCAGCTACACCAGAGGCGCGGGAAGGTATTTTGAGTGGGGGTGCTGAGGTGCTGGACTCCAGTGAACACTATTACGGGCACTATAGAGCAGTGGTTCCCAAACGGTGTGCCGCGGCACACTGGTGTGCCGTGAGGCAAGTCCGGGTGTGCCGTGGGATTTTGTGACAACCATACGTTATTATTGCAATATACAACTACACAAAAATAATAATTGTTTTATTTACTATATCAGTACTTTGTAGGTTTATATGTACGTAATCTGCGCGACTTGCCCGTCCACATCAACACGTGCAGTGCTGCATAAACATGGCTGAGTCAGCGATAACTTTCCAGGGGTGGAGGTATGCCCATTATTTTGAGTTCGTCCGAAGAATAGACAGGAATGTGACGGTGAGGTGCAAACTGTGTCCAGGCCAGAAGCTGTTATCCACTGCTGGAAACACCACGTCAAACCTCAACAAACACCTGCAAAGAACACATGCTTTTTTGTTTATATCACGTAGTCTGTTCTTCTTCTCTGTCTTCCGGTTGTTGCCTGTTTTGAATGACAAATACACACTACGGCCGCCTGCTGGTAAGGAAAGTTATTGCCACTCACGCATGCGCAGTTCGTACGTGCTCGGCGAGTAAAGTAACGAGTTACTTTATGTAGATAGTAACGAAGTAGTGTAATATATTACATTTTTTTAGTAACGACCCCAACTCTGGAGTTGGCGTTCTCTACTCTGATTTACATGAAGAACAACAGGAGGCCACGGCTCTCTGTTGAACAGGACTTGCGAGTGGCCCTCTCCTCAGTGCCACCAAGGATTAAAAAATTCTGCGCGCCCCGACAGGCACATGTATCTCACTAATTTGTAAGTCGGCAAAATATTTACAATAGCACATGTTTCAATGCTGATTGCTGAAATGTTACATTTATAATGTGTAGTTCAGGACCATGCAGTGCAGCTTCCTTGCATTGACAGTTCTCTGTGCTGAATTTCTGCTGAGTTTCCTTTGCCTCATTTTTAATGTTGTGATCTGTCTGGTTTAAATGAGTGTGTTGCTGCTTTGATGAAGCCTAATTTGATAAAGTTTCAAATTCATTTCTGAAATATTTCGTTAATAAATATTTCAAGAGTAATATAGTTGTCTTTGTCACATTTTATTTGGCATTAGTCAATAATTATGCACATTTACAGATATTTTACATGATATGAGTGATAACACGTGTTATAAGGGCTATTTTGCACAATAGGTGTGCCTTGAGATTTTTACTTGTCCTTTGGTGTGCCTTGGGCACAAAAAGTTTGGGAACCACGCACATACATACATAGCACAAAAGCAATCCCCACACGCAAACACACAGTACACCCGCGACTGTTACAATGAAGGCTCGATAATCAGCTCATGCAGGGGCGGATCTAGACAAATATTCATGGGGTGGCAAGAGGGTGGCAGGAGATTTTGAGGGGTGGCATCCCCTGATAGAAGTATATGCTGATTTAAATCGCAATCATATCAATCATTTAGGGGTGTAACGGTACACGTACCCGTACTGAAATTATTCGGTACGGGCCCTTCGGTTCGGTACACGTGTGTACCGAACGAATATAGCGTTAAACGTAAAAAATTGAGAACATGAACAACTTTCTGGAAGTAATCTATATCATAGAGCGACCAAGTCATTTCATTAGACGAGAGGCATACTATGAGAGCTGGTCACAGGGATGCGTTCAAATGTAGTCAGTAATTTGAGGAACTGTCTAAATGGCGAACGCAGATAAAGTTGAGCTCGAAAATCCTCCAGCATCATTGAAGTCTCCGGTTTGGGAACATTTTGATTTTGCAGTTACGTACAAGGATGACGGACAAAGACAGGTGGACCGAACCAAAGCTGTTTGTCGGCATTGTTCAACTAACATTGGTTACGCGGCTGGCAATACATCACACTCATTTGAAAAGGCATCACCCGAATGTGAATATCACCGGTACCAAAAGAAAAAAGACTGAAGTGCAAACCCAACTCCCGCTGGCATGTAAGCCTCCACCACTCGTAAAAAGTTCAGACCGAGCCAAAGCTATTACAAACGCCAAATATCCTTATGTTGCCATGTTAGCAAAGCGCTACCTGGCTGTATCTGCTACCTCTGTCCCTAGAGAGGGTGTTCTCCACAGCAGGAGACATTGTTAGTGCCAGCAGATCTGCCCTTTCAGCAAGCAATGTGGACAAGTTCATCTTTCTTTAAACAACATGAAAATACAATGACAAGCAAGTCCTAATGTCAAGCTGGCTGCTTAGGTGCAGTACAGTTCAAATACAGATTATTTCAGTTCATCGAAATGCTGCACCTTAATGTTTATTTTACTATATTTTGTATTTATTTGAATACATTAGTCACAGTTTAATAATAATTTAAAAAAAATATTTAATGTTTTGTGATAATTTTTTCTGCTGTACCGAAAACGTACCGAACCGAACCGTGACCTAAAAACTGAGGTACATACCGAACCGAAATGTTTGTGAACCGTTACACCCCTACAATCAATGTTAACTTGGAAAGCGACAATATTAATATTTTAACTCAATCACATAGGTGATATTATTGTGGCACATCAGTAAAGCCTTACAAGGTGGCAGACGTAATTTAATGAATTTTTAACTGAACAATAACTGAATTAGTTTGTCTCACTCTTAGACCAGCAGTGGTACCAAATATATGCAGACTGCTGCAATAAGTACATTAATGAACTGTCTCATCGATGTTTGTCTGAATGAATATGATACTATTAACAATCATATTATTCCTATCAGCTGTCAATCACTGTTAATAAATAATAATAATAATAATAGATTTAATTTGTTAGCGTTTTTACAGGTGCTCAAAGACGCTTTACAGATATAGTGAAGAACTGTTATGATTCACATATTCATTTATTATTGAATAAACTATATTTTTTGGAGGAGTTAATGATGAATGTTCATCAAGATGCTTGCTCACCCTCCTTCAAATTTGAAAAACAAGTAATTATATCATTATTGATATACAGTTACAACCTTGACTTTACATCAGAAAGAACAAACATTAAAGAAGTGACTAACTGAATCAGTTAGGGTTAAAAAACGTGTATTCAGCTAAAACATCGCTGCAGTTATTATCCAGTGGAAGGTCCTTACCTACTGGCCTAGTTACATCAAAGTGGTTACTTTCTGTTGGCTGGGCAGTGTAGTTTTACACACCGTCTTATTTTACTTTCTCAGGACTTAAAACTGTTTTTTGGGGGCATTATTTCACAGTACAATACTGTATTCAGACCATCCTCTCAGTCTGAGAGGAGAGGACTCTCCTCCAGCTTGTTGTGGAATCAACAGCAACAGCTCCGTATGTCCGTTAGTGCAGCTAGCTAACCAGATGCTAACAACACGGTCCCTCTCTCTCTCCCCCTCTCTCTCCCCCTCTCTCCCCCTCTCTCCCACGCACGCACGCACGCACGCACGCACGCACACACACAGGGTTTGAATGACACAAGCACACTTTTATTTCCATGCAACTCTCTGATTGGTCTGGTGTCTTGCCTCTGTTGCATTCACTGAACACGGGAAATTACAGTCCTGCCGTCCTCTCGAGTGTCATGATGAGGTTCACGTAAAACACGGTTAATGTATTATATTATTGAGGTAGAATTGTCCGGTGCTACAGAAAAAACATTCGGGGCAGGCCAAAATATTATTTTACCAACAATGTGGAATTTATTGGCTACATATTACACAGATTATGCACAGCGGGAGCAGCAATAACTGTCAAATAATAATTCAGACAGGGGAGCTCCGCACCCCCTGCCTGCCGCTAAGGGGTGCTGCAGCGCCCTCAGCACCCCCCTTCCCGCGCCCATGAGCTACACTGTAAAATATTACCATGATTTCACAATATTTAGCTGTAATATTTTACAATAAATTACTGTTTTACCACTTTACAGTCTTTACCTGTGATGTTCAAAATATAATACTGTAATTTGGAATTTCACAGTGAAATCAATGCAAGCAGAGTTAATTACTGTGAATGTACAGGATAAATGATAACCAGGATTTCACAACATGTTACTGTATTATTTCACAGTACAATACTGTATTCAGACCATCCTCTGTGATAACACAACAAATTAAGTGATTTTCTTGCTTTTACCGCTCTTGCTTGGCTTTAAATACTAATTTATTTCTTTGGTGCAGGTTTTACTTAAATTGAAAGTGCACATGTGCCTTAAAATAAACAATGCAACATATAAATCTATGTAAAATTGAAATTGGTGTCTTCGCTTATTGTTTTCAGGTGCTTCCTGGGCATTAACCCCAAGACGGGCTCGAAAGCCAAAAAGAGGCATGGCAATTTAAACCTCCATGTCAGCACATTCTTCAGAAAATTGTTGACTTCGAGTGGATGTCTGTGTAGACATGTGCTCCCCCTCCTTGTTTTCTTTTCTGTCTCAGGTGCACCTGGGTTGCGTTCCGATAATCCAAAAATCAGCTCCTAAATTCTAACCCTATCTCCTATTCCTTGACCTCTAAGTGAAACGTCACGGGGTTAAGGGATAGTGGATAGGAGAATTCAAAAGGACTTGGGAGAAGAGACTGCGGTACTTTAGAGAATCCGAATGCACTTTCACTATCCGACGTGTTTATGATGCGCCAGCGGACGTCATAAATGTGCGTCTGCTGCTGGGGGGAAACTATGGAAACTACAGTTTTCTATACAGCGGACTACAACATGGATGTTCAATAAGAACGAGGGACTACTGTAAACTAATCTAGAGACTCTGCACCGTGCTCTGATGCTGTTGTTTTATGTTTTATGAACGTGGACAACAGAGAAACATATTCTTCATGACCAAAGTTGGAATTGAAATAAAAAAGGAAAGTGAAACTTATGCTCGTCGTCACTCTCTCTCTCGCCGGTCCACATTAATACAAATTATCCCAATACGTATGATTGTATGAAAATATCTTAAAATCAATACAAATGTATTTATTATAAACGTTAGTCCTTAACATCTATCACTGTGTATATCACCATTCAAACATCTTTTCAAAGTTGAACAAACCCCACACAGCTCAGTAAAGACTGTGAGATGTTGACTTTATTTGATCATTTCAGTAAAAACTAACGTTCATATTTCTCTTTTTGATTATAATACTGATGAACGTTCAGAAAAAAGCACTTTGGCAACTTACCACATACGTTTTAAAATGCTTAATAAGCACCGTAACTTTCATGATATTTGGACTACCTATGTTGCAAATGTATTATCTTTTCAATTTACACACGGCATCTATTGCACGTCTGTCCGTCCTGGGAGAGGGATCCCTCCTCTGTTGCTCTCCCTGAGGTTTCTCCCATTTTTCCCTTTAAACTGTGGGTTTTCTCCGGAAGTTTTTCCTTGTACGATGTGAGGGTCTAAGGACAGAGGGTGTCGTATTGTCATACTGATATTTTGTACAAACTGTAAAGTCCACTGAGACAAATGTAACATTTGTGATATTGGCCTATATAAATAAACATTGATTGATTGATTGATTGATTGATATAATTTCTCGGTCATTATCGGTTGTTTCCGTGAACGGCCGACTGTTGTGATGGCAAATGCTGCGGCTGCAATGCATTGTGGGGCAGTATTTTCTCCTCTCCTTTCGGTTAGGGAGGTCCAGTGGTTCCTAAGCTAAAGGAGGTTATAAAGGAAGTTTGAAACCTCCTTTCCTTTCATTTGGAGAATTGGAACGGCACTTATCATGGCTGCCACTGAGGGACTTCCGGGTCATTTCACTTGGTTAGGAAGGTTCATAAGCTAAATGGACTATTGGAACGCAACCCTGGTCTGCCCCTGGCTCCGCCTCTGCCCAGGTGCACCTGGTCTGCCCCTGGCTCCGCCTCTGCCCAGGTGTTCCAAATTCCACTCAGCCGTGTATATATAAAGAGAAGCTGGAGGAGAAGGATGTCTCGCCTATCCTAACGCCGGGAGACACTCTCCTTACCTCTTTGCCATTTTGAGCTGTAGGCCATATTTTTGCAGATGTGTTTATGTTTAGCCTGGAGGACCTGGTAGTCCAGTTTTCGCGGCTTTATTGTGTTTCTCATAGGGTTTATAATTGATTTCTGGTCAGGGGGGGGGGAGCTCTGGGTCCTACGGCCCGTGGTGTGGCTGGCTCGGGTTCCCTCCTTCTGTTTGTTCCTTTTGGCCAGTCCTCCAGACCTCTTTTTGTTTCCCGTTTCGCTTGTGTGAGCAAACGGCTGATTATCAATAAATGCTCGTTACCAAGTACCGGTTATTGCGTGTATTCTTTCATGTTGTGGGTCTCAGCACGAGCCACTATCGCGGAGTAGAGGTTGGGGCTATAACAACATGTCCAAGACACTGTGAAATGCACTTTGCACTTCAATGGAGTAATAACAAGTTAAAATGGGCATTTTCTTTGTTTTTCTTTGTTGGTTGAGCTGATTGAATTGTGTAGTTATGGTAAAATCCCAGTTAACTAGTCAGATTTACAATATAATATCGTATTATTTACATTTTTATATTTACAGTAAATTACTGGCTACTGTGTTGCATTACTTCTACAGTAAAAGTGTGAAAATACAAGTAATTACTGTAATTTATGTACAGCAAGGTACCATAATACCACAGCTCTGTACTGCTATATCACAGTAATTCCATGGGCATGGCAACTGTAAAGTCACAGTATTTAGTCGTACTTTTATTCTAATTTACTGTAAAATATCTACAGTAAATTACTGTGAAATATTTACAGTCAATTACTGTGAAATATTTACAGTCAATTACTGTGAAATCCATGCAACTAGTAGCCAGTAATGTACTGTAATTTTACAGCCAAACATTTTACAGTGTACACATCATCCTCATCATCTCAGGTGTAATGCTGGCTGCTGTGCACACTGCTCAATTCCTGAGCAATGTGTTGTCAGGTTTTTTCTGTACACCAAAAAAAGAAATTCTTCCACAGACTTTCAAAATCTGTAATCTTATGTTTTTTTTTTTGTGTTGACCAGATACTCTGAGACAATTGCTTACCATGTTACCATTTAGGCTACGCCACAAATAATAGGTTAGGTTAAAAACGTGAACAATACTGTTTTCTGCATATTCAAGTATATTGCAAGCTAATGAACATGGCACGTTTTCATTTCGTATCACCAGGAGTACAGGATACCTGCTGGATTCTGCACCAGATATCCTGTACTCCTTGTGATGAGGTTGTGCCTCTAAAAAACTGGAAACTGATTGGCCATGGCATGAGTAGTATTGTGACCATTGAATGTAGAGCACAAGATGAAAATAATGACCTGTACTGCATCCTCTAAAATTTCAAAATCATCCCAAAATTCATCAAAATGAGTCCTCCGGAAGTACACATATATTCATTTTCTGGTTAAAATTCCATTTCAGATCCTGAAAATGTCAGAAATGGATTCAGCGTCCTCAATAACACCCAAAATACTCAAAGTGTCCAGATCTGCCAAGCCATTTTTTAACTATTATCCACATATTCTATAATGCTAATTTTTTATTTTTTATTGTATATGCCCTTAATCGTCCCACAGAGTGTAAACGTTATGTTCTGCATCGACTGGTCATTAGGGGCAGCCCCACCTAGTGTCAGCAGAAAGTCATTCAAATAATAATTCCAAAAAAATGTTTCTCTGCTCGACCCAGTCAACTCTCAAGCTTGCCTGAAAAGACGTCTCAGCCGGAGAAAGTCTTTTCACAAGGGCCTGCATAGACGGATGCATAGACAGTAGGGGTGTAACGGTATCCGTATTCGTCCCGTACTGTCACGGTTCGGACGTCACACTTCGGCACATGCAGTCACACGACGAATATGCCTTTTTTTTTACGAGTGGGGAAAAAAGTCTGTCATTCAGGGCAGTATCCATTACACTCTTTATAATCCAGGGGGCGGTATTGTGCCTAAAAGCTGTTTGCCAGCCGCCCTTAAACAACAAATTTAAGAACAAGAAGAAACACAACAACAAAACGAACAAAATACAAGAAGAAAAAAAGTTAGTATGGCGGTTTCAGATAACACACAGGAGCTAGAACCCACCTGCTTCTTTTGAATCAGCTGTGTGGGAACATTTCGGGTTCCCTGTGGACTACAATAACGATGAAGTGTGCGAGTGGTGGATCGGACGAGGACGGTGTGTCGGCGTTGTTTGACAGCGGTGCGGTATGCTAATGGTAACACATGCTAAATCATATCAGAAGGCATCACCCAGATTTGCCATTCACCGGAGCCTGGCAAAAGACAACAGCAGTTCAACAGCTGATCCCCGCTGTTTTTAATGAAAACGGAAGCTTTTGGCATATGTTTTTCAAAGGCTATGCGCTCTTGAAACACTTTCTTATTATTTATGATGTAATATTTTCAAGACATTCTTTTTAGTTTTACAGCTTGATGAAACCTTTTTGTTTGACATCAGCCATTATAGATAATATGGCCATCTGAGTGTGTGTACTGTTTGTGGTTTGTTTTTAACTGTTTAATACAGTTAATTATTAAAAATGTCAGAGTTCCTTATTTTTAAACTGAAACTTGCACTACTGTAATAAATAAATAACAACAAACCTGGAATTATGCATTTTGGACTTTTTTTTGCTTTTTCTTGTTGTACCGAACCCGTACCGAACCGTGACCCCCAAACCGAGGTACGAAACGAACCCTGACTTCTGTGAACAGTTACACCCCTAATAGACGGATATTCCCGTAGGATTATCTGGCTAAAAGCAGCTTTCACCAACAGCGACCCAAAAAAAAGTAATTGGAAGCTACTTTGTCGAAGCAATAGAGAATGTCCGAGGTTACCCAAGGCTTTTACGCACTGACATGGGCACAGAGTATGTTCTGCTACGAGACATCCAACAGTTTTTACGGCGAAACGATGAAGATGACAGAGCAGGAGATATAACAGGAGCTAGCGCAGCAAATCAGAGAATAGAGAGCTGGTGGGGAGTGATGAGAAAGGAAGGGGTTCAATACTGGATCCAGCAACTGGGAGAACTCAAGGATGAAGGGATCTTCACCGGTGATTTTCTGGACAAAGCACTTGTCCAGTTGTGCTTCATGGCAATCATTCAGGTAAAACAATATGACGTTGATCTGACAAGTGTTAGCTGCAGTTAAACAGAGACCATAACCATGTAAATTATAGGGAAATAATAAAAGTAGGGCACAGACTTAAAAACCACAGGATTAATTATGAGAGTCAATCATGTTGTATGCATCCATCCACATACTTTTACGCACTGATAGGCAGCAATGATCTGCCAAATACACCCACTGTAGAACAACCTTTAAAATCAACCTGACATAAATTCATCATCAAGATGAACCTTGATATCTACATATTTTATTTATCAGATCGCGTACAGCATACTGTGAGCTTCAAATCGAATAAACCAAAAGCCCTGTCCATTGTTCTGAAATAACAGCGCTATGTCGGAGCAATGCTTGAATGATGTGTGTGCAGTGGGCAACGAGAGTAGATCAGATAACTTAGTTTTTTGCTATTATTCCATATGGTAAATAGTATGCAAAGTATCCCCCTTTCCATTTATTTTTGCAGGAGGACTTGAATGAGATAAGACACGTTTGGATCGCACATCGCATCAGGCCCTCTACAAACGCCAATGTGGTGTTATTGTATATGTGTGTGTGTTAGCCAATAGGAGTGAAGCCTTACGGGCACGGTTCAGTGACGTCATGGGGAGACGACATGTTATGGTAACGGAGCATGTGAGCTAGGTGTGGGCTAGCATGTGTGCTACCAATAAAGACACACGTAATTGTGACAGTTGGACTCACGTGTATTATTGAATAACACGACACCCGTAGGAATTAAAGTGAACAGATATTGTTCTAAACTGTATTAAAGTAAACATGTATTATTTTAAACTGTATTGAAGTGAACATGTATTATTTGGGACTGTTTTCAAGTAATCCTATATATATATAACCTTCTCACTTACACTGTTGAGGAATTGTGGAAATTGATGTAAAGTATTATGCAGAAAATTTGATACAGCATATTTTTGGTATATTCATTTTAATGTCACCCATATATAAGAGGTGTGTTGCATCATGTTATCCCTAATATATGTGTGGTTTTATACATTCCTGTGTGTTAATAGTTGAAGGAACAAAGTACATTTTCCCTCTTAAATATAGAGGTTTTTTATACATTCCTGAAACCAATGTTCCCTTTTTCTTAAAAGTAGATTAGCGCAATAGTCTTTTTCTTCCACCTTTATGTGTAATCAAAAGGGTGGTTTTTTGGCTATCTGGAAGTAGGTAAAATACAGAATTACTTGTGATTTCTGTTTTGAGTGAAAAGATTATCCGTTAAATGTTTTTTCAGAAAGTCTTGTTGCAGTGAGGGGCCATGAGGGTCTTGGTTAATCATTAATGGTCTTTGCAAATTAACAAGGGAACTACGAGGGACATTTCCCCAGATATAATGGTTAAATTCTTCTTAAGTTAATGATGCGCATCCTGCAGGCCTTGAGAATTGAGTCACACAGTTAAGAGAGACAATAGTCAGTCTGAATTGTCAATGAATGCATTCATTCCAGTAAACGCGGACTTCGAGGTGAAAGGAAGTTCACAGAAGCCCTTAAGCTAAAAGGAACAATCAACTTATGTTAATGATAAAGAAGCAGCTTTTCATGACAGAAGACTAGAGAGGGAGGGGAGGAAAACATTCTTCTTAAAATCTCCACCAAGGGAAGTCTACATATCTTGAATAGTAGATGTGTGTGTTTAATTACTTTGTATTAATAATAAGCCACTATGTAACCAGGAGCTGGAAATATGAGAAAATTAAACCTTTGTATATCTTTGTGAACAAGGGAATATTCTTTAGACATAACTGAAGTTTCTGAAATGCTGCAGGATGGGCTCTGTGGGAGGAGAATCTCCCCCGGCTCCTCCCCATGGTACCTCTGTATCTCCTGTCTGTGTTCGTGTGTTCGCTCTCTTCTTCCTCCGGCTGACAAGACAAGTAAGTTAGATCTCCCAGCGGGAGGAACAAGAGCCGGGGTAATCCGGATTACTTCGTGAAGTTGTGTTATTGTATCTTTTGCCATTAAATCAGCATATTTGTTATAACCTTACCAATGGTTGCTGTGAATTCTTCCTCTGTTAATCTGACCCATTTACAAAACGACGCGCGGAGGCAGAGGGGGGCCTTAGAGCCCCCACCAAAGAATGACCCTGCCGCAACAACACTCACTGACCCAGATACCAGCACACACACATATTATTTTCAAGGTTCTTTCTGGGGCCAATATAATCTCAGGCACCAATATATCTGTGTACAATGTTTGATTGTCTGGGAAAGAATAGTTTGTGTGAAATATTCCTTGGGAAAGTAAAGGAGTAAATTCAGGTGCAAGATAAAGATCGACTCTGTCCTTGTTTACTTCCGAAGCTCTCACGCTCTGTTCAGAAGTAAAATACTTTTTCCCAGAACTCTGATTCGCTGTGTTGGGCCCGACCAGAAGTGAATTCAACAAGTAAGAACACCTAGGGGAGTGAGCAACCAACACAACTCCTCCCCACGGACTCTCTGATTCGCTTAGGAGTGAAATCGACCAATTAGAGATTTGGGGGGGTGTAGCAACCAACACAACTCTGCCCCCAAATATGTCTATGTATACTGATGTTTATTCATGCACGATGCCCCCTGTTTCTGACTGGCTGGTCCCGATATGTGTATCGCACGGCAGTAGAACTGGGAATCCAGAGTACTCTGTAACTTGTATTGGTGTTTTTTTACGATTAAAATCAGATTATTGTTATAACTTTTATTCCGGTGTTTTGAACTCCTTCTTTTATTAATCTGACCAGGCTCATCTAACGGACGGCGCGGAGCGGAGGTGGGCTTTAAGCCACCACCACTGTGTTTGCTCCTACAGAATACCTAATATCATGTATATGGCACCTCATTTGTGGGGTGCAGATTACCTTCTTGTTCCGTTCAGTGATGACTTACCCACTTCCAAAGAGAGCTGCAAGTTCCTAACTTCAGTTCCATGTGACGAGAACATGTTTGATTTGTGCACAATCATAATGGAAGAATCAGGCATGGGGTTCCCAATGAGTAGGTCACAAGCACTTGACTTATATCTATCATTGAGGGATATCATTCGCCCACGAGTATTTGAGGAGGCAACTGCATGAATGTATCAGATCCATTACTGAAGTAAAAACCCTACCAAACTGTGGAAATACTCCACTAAATCCTACATTTAAAACCTTACATAATTAAAAGTATTATTAGCAAAATGTAAATAACAGTATGAAAAGTAAAAGTAGTCACCGTTCAGTAAAATGTTCCCTGTCAGTGTTTTATTATTATATATGATGTTTCTGGATTAATATTACTGCTGAATTAATGTTGCATTTTACTGCTGTTTAAGGCTGTGCTAATGTTGACTCCTTTATATACTTTTGGATAGTTTAGGACAGGGGTGCCCAACCAGTCGATTGCAATCGACCGGGAGATTCCCAGTCGATCGCGAGATGTGTCTAAAAATAGAACAACAATATTCTGTTTTATCGTTAATGTCCTATAACATAATCTTCCTGTGCCAGAATAATGCACATGAACGCATCAAAGCTTTGTGATTGGCCGGCGTGACCCCATGTGTCTGGGCGTGGCTGGTGGGCAGTGGGCACTAGTTAGCTGACGTTGGCCGTGTCAACAGGAGTGACAGTCCGCACACACACAAGACCGCAATTATGGCAGAAGCAAAAAAGACCAAAATATATAATTTTCACTCCGAGTGGGAGGATGATTATTTTTTTATTAAGATCTGTTCTGTTTAAATTGATTATAGTCTATTATCAATTCAGGTTAATAAACTAGTGTTGCTTGCATCCTATTTTAAAGGCATTTCTTTTTATACTCTACTAAAATGCAACAAAAAGGGTTTGATTCTATTAATTTTGTCTTTTTTATTGCACTTTGGCAGCAGATTCCTGTGTAGCTTCAGATCTGAGTTGTCTTATTAGTAAGCCTCATTTATACTTTGTAGCAACACTATTTGTATATAATGGCAAAGAAAGGGTTCAGAGTCTTTTCTTTTGTTCCTGTGTCATATGTGGCAGCACTGTTCAATGTTTCTTGAAAACATTACCCACTGTAGTGACGTGTGAATAAACTCCAACTCTGTATCAACAACACTGTTGTGTAGCTTCAGTTAAATACTTGTATGTGTGTAGATTAGAAAGAGGTAAGATAAAGGATCTGCAGTATTTTATGAAGTATTAATTGTACAAAGGTCAGTTTTATACAAGTAGAAGTGTGTATTTACCTGCTAGTAGGCTGTCAGTAATGGCTACGCCTCTCTATTTGGACTGGTAGATCTCGGCAGACTGGCAACTTTAAAAGTAGCTCTCTGTTCGAAAAAGGTTGGGCTCCCCTGGTTTAGGATATACACATGTATATGTATGTATATGGTAAATGTATGGTAAATGTATCTAGCAATGTGTGACATGTATTGTAAACATTAATTCACCTTTGATATTTCATGTAAAGTCATATACAGTGAACAGAACATGTATCTTACTTTAATGATACATCTTTATTCCACGCGCTTCACATAATAATCGTCTTTTATTGTGTGGAACAAACAAACAAAGAAATGGATCATTACTGACCTTGCAGTGAAGGAGTATTTGATAACAATGTTACATGATTGAAAAATAAAAATAAGAAAATCAACGCAAATACAAAAGGGAGTGCTTTTTTATGCATCTTATTTTAACATTAAGCCCTACTTAGGGCAAACTTGAATGTCACCAATAAACAGGCACTGACATAAGAACTTGAGTAAATGTTGAGGTTTTAAACTTTCCCCCATAAACTCTTATTAAATGTTTAGCCTGGTCAAAATGCATTCATGCTAAACAGAAAGACCAGATTAGTCAAATGAATAGACTCTTAAAATAGGACCAGGAACAACCAGGAACAGGAACAACAATTAACACATTGGAGTAAAATATTCTATAAAAATAAAACATCCTTCAATAGTTATTCTGCCCTTTGGAATCACTCTATTCCAAATTAACATGTTGATAGTACAGATTTGAACAACAATCATGTCATGCATTGCAAGGATTTTCAAATGAAGGCAAAACATAATGTGCAAATTCCTAACAATTAACCATAAATGCATATTTACTTAGCTCATGTTTTTGCATAGAGCTATCTAGTAGCTGTTGTGTGCCTATTGAACACAATCATTGGCTCCTGTGTATCAAATGTATCTTCTTTGATATCATAACTTCTACTGTGACTATGAGTTAGGATGTATTATCAAATGTGGAATGTTGTGTGAGTTTGTGAGGTATTCAATCAGCACAAACTGGAAACTATTATATTCTTTCAGTAGGCAACTGCACCAGATAATCAAGAGTTGCAGTTCAATTATGCTAAAGGACCACCACAACTGCCAACCCCCCCCCCCCCCCAACTACCACATTATCCATGCAATTTCAAGTATCAATAAGACATTTGTAATACCAATTCCTAAGAAAATAGTATACTGCCTTCAGTACTTTAAACAGCATTTCAATACCAAATCACTTGAGTCTATAGTGAAAATGTCCCACATTTATGTAAACATTTACACCCACAGTCCTTCACTTTTCTCTATCAATTCAAGTTTCAAAGTGCATTTATAAACGTAGCGCCTAGCTAAGAAAATGTTAAATACTGAAAGAAAGCCTTTTGCACCTTGAAAATGATCTCCTGTCAAAACCATAACTGCAGTAGAAATTGTGGGTGCAACCTATAGACGCTATCTCCTTCTTGTCTAGATGATATCCATTACCCATACAGAGCTTGTAAGTACACTATTAAAATCACTGCGGCGGTCTGGATAATTGTGGTACCCTACAGGTAGTTTTAAAAAGCAGCCACATGTGTGAGATTGTGGTCTTCGCTCAAAGTTCGAGGTTTCGATGAATTGTATCTTAATAGTTTGTTCCATTAAATTTGAACCAGTGCAGAAGCGGAGGAAAAGCTGAAGGGTGCTCAGATCCACTTCACCTACATATCTCTTCAGGTAGCGGGCAACTCCAGTCTGGGGTGTAGTCATCTCATCTGGGAACTGAAGGAGCTCCTTCACTGCTTTTCCAGTTGGTGTTTTCGGCTGTATAACATGATTCAGGGCATCTTGTGGGAACACACTTGCTAAGTGCACCACAATGGGATGCCAACACTTGATTACATACATTGGTGCCTGTATGAGAGCATTGTGTCCCATCTGTGAAAGCAGTGGGATCAGATTGTCCTTGGTAGGAACCTACTGGCACTCATGTGCTTCAAGGGCATCAAACAGTGCATCAGTGTCAACACAGTTGAAGTCTTCCAAAGCCTTAACAAGGACCTCTCTCTCCTGTTCAGACCCGTACTACAAAAAGGTGTCCTTTAAGCTACTGGTGGATGTGGCGTACAGTGCCTCTTCAAGGAATGGTGCTGCCAGTTTCACTGGGAAATAGCGAGCAATCCTCCACCCTAGTACTAAGATTCTGGCAATTGCCTGCCACTCTTCAGACTGATAATCATGCCTATTAAAGGGAACTTTTACATTGCCTCCCAAGGTGCATCTTTCATAAAAGTCTATCCAAAATGCAATTAAGCAGTCCCGGGTCACACCACTTCCCTCTCCTTCTTCAAGTTTACCATTGGGTAGACGCATCTTTATAAACACCTCAGTGTTTAAAATGTCTGGGTTTGTGAAGGCTTTGATAAGGTCAGTGAGACAATGCCCCCTCCTGATAATCAGTGTAACAGGAGCAGGTTCATCCATTGTCTGGTCATTCCATGGCTCTGTAACAAGAGCAGGTTGTTGTTCGCCCAATCCATGTGGTGGCTGGTCATTCCACGGAGCAGGTTGCAGTTCGCCCAATCCATGTGGTGACTGATCACTCCACGGCAGTGTGTCATCTAACTGCACACCATCATTTGCCATAACCCCAATAATAATCTCAAGATCGATCTCTTGATGAACCATGTCATCGATATCCTGTACATCAGTTGAATAATGTGGCTCACTTCCAGTAAGATCTACAACTGGGGTTGAGGTTAACTGCATCTCTGCCTCCTCTTCATCTGAGTACAGCTCCACTTTTCTTATTTTGGTGCGAAAGTACAATCTAAGGATTCTTACTCTGCTTTCTTCATACAAGTTATCCACAGTGCTAGAACTGCTGACCTGTACCTGAGAAGATAACATTTCAGTTGAATAATATGAGAGCTTTCTCTTTCCCTTTTCAGCCATTTCTTTGATTTCCACTACTGTTTTGTCCTTGCTGATGGTCAGGTGTCTTGTTCCTCCACCATTGATTGCCTTCACTTGTTTGTACCGTTTCTGCTTTCCATCTAAATCCATCCATCCAAGTTCAACCCGTCCCTCTTGCTTTTTAGCACTTGTATTTCCTGCCCATGGCTTTCTTTTTGCGGGTACTGTGCCTCACCAGAGACCAATCTCTGTCGCAGCCTTGTGAGCATTGTGTCTTTCCTGCTCTTTGTGTCAAGCGATGAATTGTTATGCCGGCAGAAGGCAACAGTAGCTATTCTATCTCCAGCTTTAGGGATGTACTTTGCCAGGTCAGCATCCGTCATTACAGGTATTACTGATGCATCAATCTGGAGAAAAGAAAAAAACAATCGTTGGGAGCATGATTATAATTACATATTAATGTGCCGAAATAAATAATAGAATTATGAATGACTTGACTCTTAAAACCATTGAGCCACATTAGTTCAAATTTACTTTCATTTGGGAATACTCTCCTAAAATGTTCAACATTTTACCAATTGTATTTGTATTGCCAAATTTCCAACAATCTGTTATTCATTCCCTGCTACAATAATTTCATTAAAAAAGAAAATCCATTTTGATTTTTGTAAGCAACACTAACCCTCACTGTGGACAAAATGTGTGCTTTCTGGATTCAACAAAAATATTTATTGTCAGTTATTTGACTTGTTCTTCACCTCATGGAAAGGTCATACGCAATTCATTCATTCTATGTAATTATTTTTGTTTTGGGGCAATTTATACAGTTAGTATATTCTGTATAGTTAGTCATGTAATGAGAGCTATTTCAAGTTAAGCCTGGTAGTCCCATCCCCTTGTTGTTATTTTTGCTAACTGCCTATGCCCAAGCCTTTCTAGCTAATAATAGGAATAAAGATGATTGTCTGGATGTAGGCAACTAGTTAATTCACCATTGCTTAATCACTGGTGCTATTAATTTACAATAATATCCTATTGCAAAGTCATAGTCCAGTGTCATATGTTTCCGTGCCATTCTTAAAGCTTCTAGCCACTTGGCACTACTAATAATATATGCAGCCTACTAATTTGTTCATGTGTTCTTTTGTCTACAGAGTATGTTGATTTAGTAAATAATATAGTTTAAGCCCATATTTCAGTTCAGTAGCAATGTACATTGCTATAAGTTTTGACTGGGCTATGATAAATATTTCAATTCTCTAAATAAGAATAATTACTCCCTATTGTATTGTAATAATGCACATATTGTGAGAGAGCCACCATGTGGTCAACTTGAGTATTAGCATTTCATTATAGTCATTGTATAGTATTAGCTCCTTTTGCCTAGCAGTTCAACCCATATTAGTTTATTAATAATTTATGTTGTTCATTGTTGTTTTAAGGACTGTTAGAGATTTGGAGGGATATCTGATCCGCTTTTCAAATCTCCGCGCGTATCCTATGAAGCTGGTTATAATACAGGAAGGAATCCATATCTACAAAGTAACCGTTAACAATAATCTACTTTAATGGCAATATGACAATGCAATACAATCATTACAATACAACATGATATATTACAGTTATATTGTAATGCTTAAGGAGTAATGCCGGCTTACTCCTGCCCTGGTTCGCATACTGCAGAGCTACTTTCACCCGAGGGCAGCATGTGAAGAAGAGGCCGAACGCCAGGGATCCACCGGATATATACCAGAGTAAGAAGGAGGGGTTTGGTGTTAGGTCAGCTGGTCATCTCTTCAGGTCATCTCATTGGAAGACGCAACGCAGCAGGAAACGCAGCAGGAAACCAAACAGGCTCACTTTCCAACAAAAGGTCTCAAGGCCTGCATACCTACACCTCCCCCACAGAGCAATAAAACCCTGTTTACTCCAACCAGCCCAGAATGTTTATAGCCATTTGTAGTCCTTACATTTATGAAAGGATAAAACAGAGAAATCAATATAAAACACAAACACAGGTATTGTTTGAACAGTATTCACTTAACTGCTACTATTGATAAGCACCAGAGAAACCCAAGGGACCTCTCTTAATATCACAAACACGGTAGCTAGATCTAAGTTGAATGCAAATCAGGACATGCTCTCACCTTCCCCCATCTTCCTTTGTCCTCAAAAACACATGTCAACAGGCCCCAAATCCAGCTCACAGTTTTACCCAAATTATTCCCATTTTAAGCTTATCCATAGTTTGCTAACATGAATAAATACAAATATAACTCTACAGGACGCAGCACAGACGTTTATTCGGAGCAAACTCAGTTAGCCATTCTTTCAACACACAATATATTAATATAGATTTCATGTGATTCCCAGCTTATCTGAATTCCCAATATCACTATTCTAATCAATGACAATCAGCATAACAATCAACTGACTTCTCCCCACTCCTTTTTGGATGTGTAATTAGGTAGATCCTTTGTTTGTATATAATGTGTAAATCAATAATATTTTTGTTTATCAATTTGATACTGCTTAACTTGTTAAGCCCCGAGCCTGTTTTTCAGGTCTCAGACTCGAAAATGACATTCCCAGAACAAATGACCATATATTCCCTTCTAAAAGGGTTGAATTAATAATCTTTTTTATCAAAGCAAGGATACACCTGTGAGTTGGATGTAGAAGTGTCAGAATCAATATAGATGTTTTTATAGCACCTAAATAATCTGTGGAACCTCAGTTTTAATCGGATATCTTGTATGTGCAGCTACGATAAGTAGGGTTGGGTACCGAGTACCGGTTCCGGTTTGGAACCGGTTCCAACATTTCGATTCCAATGGCATCATTTAGAAATGTGAATTTCGGTTCCGCTTTTCGATGCCTGAGGAAATGTTTCTCGCCGCTCTCCGTAGCTTACTGTATGACTGCGGTGGGGCGGGAAATGTAGCGTTGTACCTTCACTTCCTACAGCGTAACCTGGGACCAGGGCCAGCCCGTCGCACTGGCATTATAGATGTTCGCCTAGGGCGCCAGATCTGTGGAGGCGCTGCGCTGACAGCTCTGGGAGGAAAACATTTTTTTTTTTACCGTTGGCGCTTATCCTAATTTTTGGCCTTGATGTAACAACATTCATAATTAAGTAATTGTAACACCCTTTTGAACCCGGTTACACGTTTCATTTGCCCTGTACGATGGGCGCCGTAAGTGATGAAAATGGGGGATGTTGGCTTATCTGGCCCCCGCAGCTCACAGCCAAAGTGTGAGCGTGGGAGCGAGCAGGGAGAGAGGGAGGGTGCACCGGTACCAGCGCAGTTGTTATTAGCTTCTGGTGCAAGCTGCTCTAACGGAGGAAGAAGATGTTTCTACAATGATGTGGAGGGAGAGTCCTCTCCAGTCAGACTGAGAGGCTGATAACTACAGCTCAGTGAGGTAAAGGATTCTGAGGGTTTAGATAGTTCACTTTAGTCTAAGTTATCTCAGTGGGTCTCAAACGTTTTAATCACAATGTATGTAAACATATATTTCCAAGGCACTCCTTTATAATTATTGGAATAAAACAGGTTTGAAATCATTCCAATGTATACTATAGGACAGTAAACCAGACATATCGTTTTCAACTGGAGAGATACAAAAATATGCATAAATAAAATAGTAAAATAAGATATGAATGAACAACAAAAATAAAATACGTTGCATGTATTTGTTATTGGCTATGGTAGGTTACTGGTTATGTTCACATACTTATTTAATTATTCAAATGTAAACCGATCTTTTTCATATGGGTGTTTAGAGTTGTACCCCCTAGATCTAATTCTGCTTAAAGTGCACCAGATTGAAGCATTTTACTTCAAAATGTTCAAACATTTCTTCCCGGGGGGGGGGGGGGGGGTGTATGCCTGAGAAGGCAGATATGCTTGTTTTTCTCAACAAGAACTGTTTTTAAAAGGGAGGGGGGGTTCCTTTAAAAGTTGGACTGTTGCACTGTTGTAGCTTCAGTGGTTCTCAGGTTACAGTTACATAGCAGTGAATATAAACAGACTGATTAATGTGAATATTACTGTAAACTAACCTGTGTAAAAGTTTCTCGAATAAATGTAATGTTTTTTGGTGGAAGAAGCATGTATCATTTTTTTACCCTGCCCCTCAAAGAATCGGAATTGAGAACCGTTAAGAACCGGAATCGAAAAGTAGAATCGGAATCAGAATCGTGGAAATTCAAACGATACCCAACCCTACTCTTGTTACCTCTTTCTAGGATGATTTAGATGTTGCTGAGCCAGCAATTAATGTTTAATAGCAAGCTAATAATCAACTTAACTTACCGATCAAGCAGGTGAACTCCTCTTCATGCTTCGGGGAGAAAGGCTAGTCTGTTGTGCTGTACATTATATACATATATAAATTGAGGCCACAAGTTAATAAAGCGTGCGCACGAGAAAGTATATCGTGCGCACAAATAAATAAAACGTGGCCACGTTTTATTTATTTTTCTCTCTATGAACCCTCCAGAGCTCCGTAATTATGCCTTCTGAATGTCCTGTATTTTTTTTATTAATAAAAAAAAGTGGAAAGCTGAACATAACTTACATTTAAAAAATATCCAATACATGCATGCAGTGAGAAATCCAGCAGTGCTGTTTGATTGACAGGTGATCTGTGGAACCCAGTGTTGCCAACTTAGCGATTTTCTCGTTAAATTTGGCGGCTTTCCAAACCCTCCGGCTACTTATTTGTGTCAAAAGCGACTAACGACTAATCTAACGATTTATAATGGTGTTATTAGGGACTTTTCTGGTGTTTGGAGACTCACGTATTGTTCTGCAGTTAACGAGCCGCGGGTGCTGCCGTGAGCCCCGCCTCCCTCCCATAGTACTCACAGGCGCTCAGACTGACAGTTGTCTGGCCGCAGCTGCAGTCAGAGCAGAGAGGAGACAACCACACTCCCCCGCATCGAGACTGCAAATGAATTGCGCATGCGCCAACTGCCAAGCCGTCCTGGTTTTGAGCGGGATTTGAATGTAAATGTTTCTTCACTCACTTTCAAACTATAATAAATAACTGCCTTTGCTTTGCTTTGCCTCACACAGCCTCAGTCACTCAATCACCTCGTCCACTGTGTGTGTGCCTCTCTGTGACAAGCTAAACATCATGGCACAGTCTAAATTGTATTCTCAAAAATACAGAAAGGAGTGGGAATCAAACCCTGAGTATAAAGGATGGTTGAAGCCATTTATTGGAGATGACACACGGGCATACTGCCTTTATTGTAAGGGGGATTTCTATGCCAAACTGTCATGTTAAAACCCCAAAACATACTCAAAAGGCAAAGACATTTCTGATCTACTGTCGTCTGGATTTAACTCCGGTGGTTTCAAGTTTTGATCCTTGAAGGGTTGGGAACGTTTTTTGTACTCCCCTATGCAAATTAGGCGATGACGTCATTTAGCGACTTCTGGCGACTTCCATGACAGCTAATAGCTACTTTCCTTACTATAAAGTTGGCAACACTGGTGGAACCTTCAGAGTGTGTGTGTGTAGCACAGGAACAGCTATGGCGGCAAATCTCTGTCATAAATCGCGAGGGCATATGAAATCCACGTGAGCACAAGTCAAGCAGCCACAGACGTATATTATTTTCGCGAGTACTCGCGCGAGAGCAATATTGAAGCCTGCAGGGGAGAAACATGCCTTGAGCATGTGCAGCATCTACATGAGCTCTCCTTGGTCTCCTGCGCTCTCGCGAGCAATTCCTGCTCTTCTGCTCGTGAAACTCTGGCCTGCTCTCACTCGCGGAGACATTTTAGGAAGTGGGCGTACCGTATCCCAGGGTCGACTGGTTGGGCACCCCTGCTCTAGATGATAGGAAAGGAGGTTTCAAACTTCCTTTATAACCTCCTTTACCTTAAGAACCACTGGACCTCCCTTGACGAAAGGAGAGGAGAAAGTGCTGCCCCACAATGCCTTGCAGCCGCAGCATTTGCCGTCCCACAACAGTCGGCCGTTCACGGAAACATTACAAACAACCGATTATGACCGAGAAATGATATCATGAAAGTTACAGTGCTTATTAAGCATTTTAAAACGTATGTGGTAAGTGGCCAAAGTGCTTTGGCAACTTAATCTTTCTCTGTAATCAAAAAGAGAAATATGAATGTTAATTTTTACTGAAATGATCAAATAAAGTCAACATTTCACAGTCTTTACTGAGCTGTGTGGGGTTTGTTAAACTTTTATAAGATGTTTGAATGGTGATATACACAGTGATAGATGTTAAGGACTAACGTTTATAATAAATACATTTGTATTGATTTTAAGATCTTTAGTTCATACAATACGTATTGGGATCATTTGTATTAATGTGGACCGGAGGGAGAGGGTGACAACTCTGACGAGCATAAGTTTCACTTTCCTTTTTTATTTAAATTCCAACTTTGGTCATGAAAAATATGTTTCTCTGTTGTCCACGTTCATAAAGCATAAAACAACAGCATCAGAGCACGGTGCAGAGTCTCTAGATGAGTTTACAGTAGTCCCTCGTTCTTATTACATTACATTACATTACATTGCATTTAGCTGATGCTTTTATCCAAAGCGACTTACAATAAGTACATTCGACCAGGAAGACACAACCTTGAAGAAAACAGAATCATATAAGTACATCAGGTTTCATAGAGCCAAACATTTCAAGTGCTACTCAACTGGCTTTAGGTAAGCCAGTCCTTTATTAGTATATAAGTGCTTCGTTAATAGTTCTAACGCTCGAAGTGGAGTCGAAAGAGATGAGTTTTCAGTCTGCGCCGGAAGATGTGCAAGCTATCTGCCGTCCTGATGTCAATGGGGAGCTCATTCCACCATCTTGGAGCCAGGATAGCAAACCCACGTGTTTTTGCCGATGGGAACTTGGGTCCCCCTCGCAGCGAGGGTGCAGCGAGTCGTTTGGCTGATGCAGAGCGTAGTGCACGCGCTGGGGTGTACGGTTTAACCATGTCCTGGATGTACGAAGGGCCAGATCCATTCGCAGCATGGTACGCAAGTACCAGTGTCTTGAAGTGGATTCTAGCAGTTATTAAACATTCATGTTGTAGTCCGCTGTATAGAAAACTGTAGTTTCTAGTTTCCCCACAGCAGCAGACATGGGCGCGGGAAGGGGGGTGCTGAGGGCGCTGCGGAGCTCCCCTGTCTGAATTATTATTTGACGGTTATTGCTGCTCCCGCTGTGCATAATCGGTGTAATATGTAGCCACTAAATTCCACATTGTTGGTAAAATAATATTTTGGCCTGCCCCGAATGTTTTTTCTGTAGCCCCGGACAATTCTACCTCCATAATATAATACATTAACCGTGCTTTACGTGAACCTCATCAAGACACTAGAGAGGACGACAGGGCTGTAATTTCCCGTGTTCAGGAATGCAACAGAGGCAAGACACCAGACCAATCAGAGAGTTGCATGGAAATAAAAGTGTGTGTGTGTGTGTGTGTGTGTGTGTGTGTGTGGGACCGGTAGGGATGGGTATCGTTTGAAATTTATCGATTCCGATTTCGATTCCGGTTCTGCTTATCGATTCCGGTTCTTATCGATCCCCCGTTTCGATTCCAAAATTGTAAAATAAAGAGGTCAAACGTTTAGATAACAAAAATATATTTATTCTTAAAAGCTTTAACTGAAATTGTTACTAAAAAATATACATGCAATACAAATGTATTGCACAATAGCTGTGCTTTATTTTAACTGAGCTATGCCTGTGGCAAGCTATTAACAGGCATTACACTTTGCCTTTTCTTTTTCTTTTTTAGTGTAGTGGAGCCTCACTTTAGAGTGTTTACCGCGACCTATCTTTGGTGTTATGAAGTGACTGAGCTCGTGAAATGTCTACGGGAGGGCGGGGGAGCATCGCTGCGGGGCAACTGTGGACCTCTGTCGCCTGTCAGCGCAATTTATATGATGCCGTTTAAAAAAATGAAGGGCGGTGCCGGCCGTCAGCATACCGAGCCGGCCGTCAACGGCCCGCTGACGACCGGCCGTTCTGTGATTCTCCAGGTCCGCCCTGTATTCCACCGGGTCACCGCAGCACCGCGGTGCAGACGGACCCGCTGGAATACAGGGTCTACCGCGTTTAGGAACCGTTAAGCAGAACCGAAATTGTGTATTTTGTATGGGTACCCGGTACCCGGCATTTTCTTATCGGTTCTCATCTGGAACCGAGTTTCGGTTCCCAACCCTAGGGACCGGTGCCAGCAGCAGGGACCGTGTTGTTAGCATCTGGTTAGCTAGCTGCACTAACGGACATACGGAGCTGTTTGTTCCACAACAAGCTGGAGGAGAGCTCTCCTCTCAGACTGAGAGGCTCAGGTGAGCTAAAGGACTCTGAGTGTTTAGATAGTTAACTTTAGTCTAAGTTATCTCCGTGGGTCTCAAACTATTCAAAAGATTATTTTGAATCTATCAGATCTAGCTAGTTCTAGTTAATTATATGACTGCCTGCTTAGCAAAGGACACCTAAACAATAAGCGTTGCTTGGCAACGGCGTGTGGCCGCAGCATTATGCATATGTGTAGGCCTATATGTAACAATTATATATAAAATCCCATGCTCATAAAATGCTCATATTTGTTTCTCTTCATTCCCATAGCCCCAAAATAAATAAATATACCAATTTTAGGAAAAGTAAGGAAGTTTGAGCAGTGTGAGTTTTATATTAACAGAGTTACACATATTTCAAAACGCAAAGTGTAATAACTGCAGTTTGCCTCCCTGTCACCGAGAATGACAAAGATCCTCAGTGAAGCACAAGCCCATGTTTCACTACATTGTAAGTACAACTTATTAAAAAGATCAGTTCAATGCAACTAATGTCATCTTAGTGTTATTGCATGATGTTAAAATTGGTTTGCCATGAATTTAGTGATGGATTGTAAACATTTGAAATGTAGCATTTAAGTGTTTCTCAGTTACAATGTTGTTGTTTTAATAAATCAGACACTGATGGTGCAGCAGCACTGTACCTCTTTATATAGGCATGTTTTCCTTAACAAATTGTTTTTGCGCTGATCAGGGGGTACTTGGCTACATTTTCTTATCAAAGGGGGCACATGATTGAAAAAAGTTTGAGAACCACTGCACTAAAGTACCGCAGTCTCTTCTCCTAAATCCTTTTGAATTCTCCTATCCACTATCCCTTAACCCCAGTGGTGTAGTGGGGATTTTTTTACTGGGGGGACGCTATTTTAATTAGGTCATCCCAAACAATGCCACACAAGTGCGCACGCGCGCAGTGCACTCACAAAACGGGCAGACAGGTCCACAGAAACTACCGGTATGCTTAGTCCTACTTTAGTTACTGTACTGCAAAAAGCAGACGGCGCTGCGCTCAACACACACACAGACTCAAAACCATGGACACACTGGCACACAAGTTACATAAACTATTTATAGGCCTAAATTGCATAAGCTACAGTATTGCAACTAAGCAGACAGTGCTGCTTCTCTCTCTCTCTCTCTCTCTCTCCACTTTCAAAATAAATCTATTTAAAACTCATAACAAACAAACAAAATGTCCAAAGTTGTCCTGAAATTAACTTATTAAATAAACAAAACGAAAAATATAGCCATACTTATGCAAACAACATTGAATCTGGACTTGACATTATTCTGATTAGGCCTAGCCTACATTGCAAATAAGCAGACAGCGCTGCTTTTCACACACACACACACACACACACACACACACACACACACACACACACCTTGGGTTTTGAAGACTGATAAATCCGAAATGGATGAACAAACTTTGCAGCTCAGTTTCCCAGCTTTGCAGTCAATCCACGGGTAAGCCTCTTGTTTCCTCCGTCCATACAGTACCTCTGGGAAAGGTGAGCTTGAGCTAGCCAGGGGAACGTTGCTAGCGCAGCTAACGTGCACGTTAGCTAGCATTATCCACGTCTTTAGGCGGCGGCTCTTCTGATGATGTATTACTAGCAGCTTCACTTGTAGCTTCGATGCTGCTAGCCTCTTTCTTCTTGTGAATTATATTCTTTTTAGAAAATAAGTCAAGTAAAACATGTTAGCCTGCCATTATAGAGCTGCCGCAAAATCGGCGGGCGTGGCGAGCTGGCTCACCGTGGGTGTGTCAGTGACTATGGTCAGTGACCGCGGGGTCAGTATGAATCATACTTTTTTAAGGAAATCGTTTTTATTATAATTACTGTGAAATGTATTATGTTTTCGTCATTATTACAACAAATACACACTTGCAACTGATAACAATGGCAATGATTTGATATTTATTAGACTTAAAAAAAAGATCATGCTCCTAATAAGTGGGGGTACGGCGTACCCCCGCGTCCAACGGCCACTACACCACTGCTTAACCCCATGACGTTTCACTCAGAGGTCAAGGAATAGACGATAGGGTTAGACGATAGGAGCTGATTTTTGGATTATCCGACTGCAACCTTAGCCCCAGAAAGCACATGGCTACTTAGCATGCACAATGACATCATTCTGCATGTTAAGTAGCCATGTGCTTTCGTGTTATCGGCTGCATCTTTATTTATTGATTAGATCACACGTTACTCTGATGATAGTGTTCAATACAGCCATGCTCTTTTCCAATGTGGAAGCAGAATGTGTGAAAGCATACAGCACGATGCGGGGTGTGTCTCTAGACATCTCTAGACTGGAATAGCGGGGCCCAGTCCGTGAACTCGCCTCGCAGGTTCACACGCCAGAATAGAGGACATCAGACTCCAGAGAAAACTTGCTCGAATCCGAGTCCAAGTCAGAGCGTCAATGTACAAGTCGAGTCCGAGTCATCGTGGGGGGGGAAATTCACGAGTCCGTGTCCAAGTCAGCGTACGCGAGAATTCACGAGTCCGAGTCACGTAAATCGGCACTCAAGTCCGACTCGAGTCCGAGTCCAGGACTCGAGTACTCCATCTCTGGTTGTATCACATGACATACAATCATTGTTACTGTAGGGCTTTGACTCTCGCCATAACCTTAACCCAAATACTTAAGGTTTGTTCTTGAAATTTGACTACCTACCACGTCATTTTCTAAATAGTATTTCTCCAAAATATTCAGACTACCTAAAATATTAACACGTTCTGCTCAGTCTTAGCTCTTTTTTTCTTTCCTATTGAAATGTGATTTATATTGTTAAAGTTTTTTTATATATTGTCTCAGCCTGAATGCATTGTATCGATAAGAGTGAGGTCTTTTAAAGAATAGAACAATTACCTTTTATATTTTTGCGATAATGTTAAACCCTTATCGTTCCCACTCTTTGAAAAAATGTAATTAAAAAGCTTCATTGCAAAATCCACGTTTTTAAAGTGGTTTTGGCGTCAAACCTGTCATTTCTTCTGTATTGTCTGTGATTGTTACTCACAAAAGGAGAGTCATACATGTATTTTAAATAACCATAGAGCCACAACTACAGCTTCACAGGCAATGGTGTAGTCTACTTTTTTGTAGTGGGTATACTGTAATAATTGTATTCATCCATCCTAGAGTGACGCATCGCGGAGCGACACCTGTCTCGAAGCAACACCTCATGAACACCATCACACTCACTAATGTATAGACTAGTCTTGAGACTGGTTATGTGTTATCAACATGTCAATGTATTATAAGCATTTTTATGTGACTTTTAACTGCCAGTGACATTAACAATAAAAAAATAAAAGAATGAACAATGATGGAGAAAGTCCACTTATCTTCTAGGGTTGAACAATTAATCGACATTTTTATCAAAATCTCAATATGGCCTACTGCAAACACAGTCTCTGACACAGCTCTCACCACATTTCCAACTAAATACTGTCCACCCTTCTCCGTGAGCTCCTGGGCTATTTTGTGTGCTCTGGACGTCTCATGTCGTCTAATCTTGTTTCTCAAAGAGGCCAGAGATGTTGATCTGCTTGAATCTGACGACTGGATCTTAAAGTGCACCCACTCCTCAGACATAGACACTCATTGTTCTGTGAGGACACCTGTTGATTTTGTAGCGCTGCAAAGAGCACAACCTGGAGATAAACAAAACCATGACTAATTAGCATAATACAAGTTTTTACCAATAACATCTGCAGAAAAGAGCCAAAGATTTACTCAAAAGTATTTAATAAACTGCTTACAATATTTAGATCATGGCTAACAAATGCATGAAAATCAGATAAAAGGAGAAAAATGTTCCACTTTTTCAATAGCTAATTATTTGACAACTACTGATAACTAACATATAGTAATGTAATGGTGCAAATGTTTTAAATGCACTTTTAACATGACCATGAATTAACTAATTTGCATAGTCATTGACTTTATGAATGTATGTTGTTTAGATCAGCTTTCCTTTGCATGTGTGCTGACATTTACCTAACTTTCTGTCCCTCCACTCTAACCAAGGATGCCTGTTCTTCAATTCCATAGCCTGACTTTCAGTCCACAAGGCTGGCCAGGAGCTCTCATCTGTGTCCGAAACAAGGAGATAATATAAACATTGTGTTCTGTTTATGACTACGCACACGCACACGCACACACACACAGTATCTTTCTTCCATTGATCCACCACACTAACGTTGATCAAGTTAGCTACTGTTACGTTAATGATAACATGCTAATTTCACTTACCGGGTACATTTGCGGTAGCGCCGGGCTCGTTCTCTGTCACCTTTAGGACAGCCGCCTGACCTGGCTCTTCTTCTGTAGTGGTAATAGGGGAAAACTTCGGAAAACATTGAAATATTGTCGTCTGTTTTCGTTTCATGTTTGCTTCCTGTTTAGCGCTCCGCGAACTTGAATGGTGGACGGATCAAATTCTGATAACGTTAGAGAAACGTGGGGTTTGTCAGAGCTGAACAAAGTGTGTTGCTGTTGCTTAGCAACAGGCCACAGGCGACGGAAGCCCCAGACGTCCAAAAGTATTAACACAGAAGGGGCAAAAGCGCAGTCACAAAATGATGTTGTTACGTATCATCGCTCATTTTTAAGAGGGCATACGGAAATCACTGGCATTTTCTAGTGGGTATCATGGATGTATAATAAGAACTGGATACAGCGTGGGAGGCGGGGCCTCATTAATTCCTATGAGAGTTGCTCATTAGCGCATGATGATAAAATGGCCCAACTTTTGAGAGAGCGAAACGTCACAGATTACCCGGCATGCCTGAGAAGTACCCGTATGTGCACTCATAGAGCATGCGCAACTTTAACCAAAATGCTCGTTCACATCAAGCACGTCAATTTGCGTACACGTAACAGCACCGAGCGTTCATGACAGCATGGTAATGGCTTGTTATTATGATGGATTTGATATTAACAAGGCGGCAGTTAGCAGCTAGCGGCTAGCTAGTCATTATGCTAATGTACACATACATCGTTATGTACTTATATTACGCTGATCTAGTGATATCCAAGCAACAGAGCATAATTTAGCATGAAAGAATGATTGCACTGTATATATATATACTTATAATAATAAGTAATATTAACTTTATTTAATACAACATTTATGGTACAAGATTTAATCATACAGCCCATGTAGTATGATAATGAATTATAGCAAACATGTGCAATATATCCATTATTACAGCTCCGTGGGATGGCAGTAAGACGATATGGGTCCGTTCTTATTGTGCATCCATGGGTAAAGATAAATGCAACTCACATTGGTTTCTCAAACAGCATCTCTGTAAACTACGTGTATTGTATTCACTGAATTTCACTCTCTGCCTTTAACGGCTCGTTGTAGCTCCAATAGCTCCAGCCCCCACCCTCCCTGTGAGCACAGTGTGCTCTGATTGGTCGGGACACGTAACATGAACGTGCCGGGCGGCGCGGTCCCGTGGGTTGGATGCACGTTCATAATGCAGAGGGAAATAACTCTCAGAATAACGTTATTAGCACATTTTTACAACTTGAGGAACGAATGTTTTTAATAAGGGCTATACAAGTGTTCATACTGGGTAGTTTATTTAGTTTAAAAAAAATTATCCAACAATTTACAGACCACACTTTCCCGATGTAAGTCAATGGGAAAAAGTGTTTCCGGGCCTGGCAACCAAACAGAAGTGTAGTACCGCCATTTGGCCAGCACAAATATTTTCATCTGAGTCCGGCGCACTTCCTGGGGGCTTGGTGGGTATACGGCGTATACCAGCGTATCACGTACACCACTGTTCACAGGCAACCCAATATATCCTTTATTAACCAGGTAAAAAGTCTCATTGAGATTAAAATCTCTTTTTCAAGAACAACCTGGCCAAGAGGGCCAAAAAAAACAACAATGAGATATCTGGTGTGTTGTGGTACATTTGTATAAAGCGTTATTATCATGTAGCATTTTGCACGAAGCATGTTAGGTAAAGGAAAAGAGCAGGATTTCGTTCAAGGAACACAATTATTTAAAAAATGAAATGTATTTTAATTAACTCTACATTTCTACATGGCAGTACATTTCTACATGGCGCGCACACACACACACACACACACACACACACACTGCTCTGAGTGTTATTAAGCAGCCTCATTCTTAATAAGTCTATCACTGTCCTCCTGAGTATTAGCCATTAGCTTCTTATCCCTATGCCTCTTGGGAGCCAGAAGAAAGGGGGGGGGGGCTTCTAACTTATCATGGTCTCTCTCTGACACTGTGAACAGGCGTGTATGTGAGGCTGTTTAAAGTTTATGCATGCTGTGTCTCATATAGAAGCATACAGTCTGAAGTGAAGTGGTGTGTGTGTGTGTGTGGGGGGGGGGGGGGGGTGTGTGTGATGGGCAGTCATTACAGGATGTCAGCTGACATCATGAGAAAAGGCCAGAATATGATTTACATATGGACTCTCATGTGTATGCAAAAATAGCCTCTTTCAGTTCAAAGTTTGACTTTTTTAGCTTTCACTTTACTGTTCACTCTCACAGCTCTCAGTCACAGCAGTGGGTTTACTAAGGCAGCTCGCTACACCCGTTTAAACTCAGCCGCAAACGGCACACACAGCTACTGGAGAGAGAACACTGGACTGTTATGAAGTAGACACAAACACCATTTTAAATGTATGGCATGTAGCCATTTTAATTTCAGAAAACAACGAAGAAAGTATCCAAATTCAGCCTGGCACATTTCTCTCTCCTCATGTTCCCAGGTGGCAACATATACATGTTGCACCCTTTCTGACTTGGCTTTACTTAGGGGGAGTGGGTTGTATTTGTGAAATGAACCCAGACTAATGCAGACATTTGCAACAATGACACACATCCTATATATTATCCTGCCTTTACCAAAAATCTGTTATTGTTAATGAATGAAACAAAACATGATTCATTATTTTACGTCCATAGCATCGACCAATCAAAATTAAGCTTCATACTAACTGATCTTTTTTTGTTTATTCAGCGTTCCAACTCTATTTATTACACATGTTAATGGCCCAGAAAGATGTTTTAACTTCAACTATTTTCTACCTTTCCTTTGCACTGTTAACCTCAACCCACCAGCTGATGTGACTCAGAACCATTGGAGAAGCTTACCTTGAAAAGCGTTTGGAAAATGGCTGACCCTTTCCTGAAGGATGAAGAGGATTTGATTAACCATCTGTCAATCAAACTCTTGCCAGGCCAGTCAGGAGGAAACATGTTCTCCACCCTCAGTGCTGATCTTTATTCTTCCTCCAATGAATAACAAGTTGTTTTGAACCAACAAGGTCATTTCCTTGTAAACATGCACAAATGTGTATGTGCAACATCACATTCCATAAGATTGTGTGTGAGCACAAGGCTGACCTTTCTTCATGTGGTGTGTTTTCATTTACCGACGTGCAACAGTCAAAATTAAAAGTTGAAACCGTTGGATAAAAGAGGGTTGTGTCAAAAGACAACCGTGGCCTTTCAGAGCTCTTCACACTCAGTTTAGTTTGCATGGTCCAGTAGAACCCACCATGTATTTCCTAAAGTGAGCAGCCTGCATCAGATAGCCTTTTCCTAATTAGAAAGCCTCACAATGCTGTCACTGCTGACCTTATCAGAGCAGCGTCCTCCTCTCATGCCCCATGGAAGGCTACATCTTCTGCAGTTATTGCTTCATATTAGTAATGTGGCAGCTCCAGCTGCTAATTACTTCCTAAATCTGGCCTCTTTTCATTACACTCTGTCCAATTTCTCTTGCAGCTTTTTCCATTTAAGATAATTACATTTGGTGAGTTAAGGTCGAGTGCCATTGTACCCTAGTAAAAGTGCCATGAGTCACAATCAGACATATTAATTTAGGCGGGGCTTTCTTTGTTGTATGAATTGTCCTCAGTTTCATTCCATTTACATTGGGTGGAGGTCGAGGCTGATCCTCTTGCTATAGTCCTGTGTCTTGGATCCTCTATCCTGAGTTCTGGATTAAGTCGTGGACTTCGGGGCGTGGCTGAACCTGTCTCTGCGGTCCTGCCTTGGGTCTCGTCATGCTGCTTCCCTGATGGCTTCCACAGGATTGTAGCTGACATCCTCGTGGATTCATCTTCTTATTACAGACACATGCATTTCCTAACATTCGGTCTATATGCTGTAAAATGTATTATCTCTTCGATTTACACACGGCATCTATTGCACGTCAATCCGTCCTGGGAGAGGGATCCCTCCTCTGTTGCTCTCCCTGAGGTTTCTCCCATTTTCCCTTTAAACTGTGGGTTTTTCTCTGGAAGTTTTTCCTTGTACGATGTGATGGTCTAAGGATAGAGGGTGTCGTTTTTCTCATACTGATATTCTGAACAATCTGTGCTGTTGTATTTGCTGTAAAGTGTCTCTACTGTAGGCTATTTTTATTATATGTACAGCACTTTGGCTCGACCAAAAATCGTTTATAAATGTGCTATATAAATAAAACTTGATTTGATTTGATTTGGGTGGGTACACTGACTGTTAAATCACAGTTGTGACACATATGTGACCTGCTCCATCGAAATCAGTCGCATTGACCCGAAGACACATTTTGAGTTGTATACACTGTTGGAAAGAGGATATTCCTAGCTTTCTAATGATATCAGGATTGTTGTTCTACTCCAAATATTAAGCGAAATATGTCAAATTATATAATGACTGTTACAGAGTCATCATTTTGAGAAAAAGGCCTTCAAAGTTTCCTCTTCTCTGGAATCCATCGATCTGATTGATTATTAGCGGAACAAATTATCAAAGTAGTACGGAGAGAAAATATTTTCGTTTGAATTACTGGTCTGGGGGAAGCTCGCGAGTGTGTGTGTTTGTATGTTTGTGTATGTTTGTGTGTGTGTAATTTTGCGTTTGTGTGTATTGTGTATTGTGTTTCCCGGGGAAAACACTCACGAGAAACACCGGCTGTTGTTATGCCTGCTGTGACGTTAAGTTACTCCGTTCTCCGCTTGTAATTATGCCGTTACAAGCTTCAAAGTTGTATTTATCATCTGAATTTGCCGAAACAAGTTTAATATTCTGAAAGCCAAGACGTTGTTTATTTGAAATCAGATGAAAATAAACCGTAACGGACCCTGCCGTGTTATCTATGATTACTATACACTTAGGCCCATTCCCAAACCGCCCCCTACACCCTACCCCTCCGTTTGCGCGTTCACGCGGAGGGTCCGCCATATTAAGGGCTGTTCCAAAGCAACGAGTGTGGAGCGGTGTGGAGGGGGAGTGGGCTATCAAGCCCTCAAACAGCGAGTCTGCAGCGGTGCTGACTTGAGGCCGGTCTCGACCTGACCGGAGTCACGCTGTGTGTGTCCGTCAGGAAACAAGCTGTTTACAAGTAGTTCCAGCAAACATCCACTGATAAACTGTGATGTTAGCAACCTCATGATGACCTCATATGTTTTAACTTAGGATCATACCTGTGTTTAGTCTAGAAAAAGGTAAATGTGTGCATTTTATTATAAAGTTGTGTATATTTACAGACTGTTGCAAAAACTAAGAAGCTTATAAACATCAGGTTTAAAACTAAAAGAGCTTTACAAAAAAGTAACACAATGAAAGATGTTTGGAGTTTTATTTGAGTTATTAATTTACATTTTTTGTCAAAGAGATGCTGATTTGAAACCGTTGTTACATACAGTTACGGCATTTCCTGTTTCTGCCGGAGAGGGGAGGCCGTCCCAAAGCTTGCTGCTGTATTTACTCCCTCCATCTGACAGGAGGGAGCCTCGTTGAGCTGCGAGTGTGGCTACAGACGGAGTTCACTCCGTCACGGAGGGGTAGGGTCAAGGGAGTGGTTTGGGATTGGGCCTAACATTCATAATGTCAGCGGAGGGAGGGGGGGCGGTGCTAAGGAAGAGCAGAGTGGCGAGTGAGAGCTGTCATCTTCCCTTTACAAGCTTCAAACATGTATTTATCGTGTGATTTTGGAAATAAAAGTTTCATATTCTGAAAGCCAAGACTTTGTTTATTTAAAATCAAACAAAACACCCGAACCCCGAAAAACAATTTTTTTACGCAAATCCATATTTATTTTGAAATGAGCCGTTGCGACTTCCGACTGATTTCGATAGAGCGGGTCACATATGTACTGTGACTGGTAGTTCAAACCGGAGAGACGTGATGTAAGGAATACATATTTATTGTTTACACGTCATATGAATGAAATGATTGCCATGATAATACAAAAAGAGAATGGAATGGTGTTTGGCGATTAGGCCCCGGTTTGCAGGATAATCATTCAGGAGGGAAAGAAGAGAGAGGGGTGGAGGCGGGTTGCGTGTAGTCACCTGAAATGACAACTGACAGGGAGGAAGAGCAGGTATTTAAGGAATTTAGCCTGTGCAGCAATTGGCTGCTGAGGGGTGACGCCCTCGTATTTAATGAGGGGGGAAGGGAGCAATAGAGTGACGTGTAAGTGACTCATGTTAGGTCTTCCTTATTGAACTTGCGCTAAAGCTTTAATTTCAAACCGGAGAGACGTGATGTAAGGAATACATATTTATTGTTACACGTCATATGAATGAAATGATTGCCATGATAATACAAAAGGAGAATGGAATGGTGTTTGGCGATTAGGCCCCGGTTTGCAGGATAATCATTCAGGAGGGAAAGAACCGCTCCGATGAAATCCCCAAAACCAGTGAAGTATGAAATACTGAGATGAACTGAGTTTCTTACCTTGTAGGGTGACTGTGGTGATCTGGGGATGAAATAATAGATTAACATATGTATGCGGCAGGAGGCCGGAATCACTGCCGGAGCTTACGGGTCATGCTGAGACTCTGACTGCCGAAATCAGTGCCGGTCTTATCTGAAAACGACCTGAGGGTCGCCTGCCTGGCTAGCAGGGCTTGACTACGCCGCCCAAAGGTCGAACGTCCTGCCGGAGCAGGGATCTTGTTTTGTAACTGACACCGAAGTGTACGGTGGCCCAACGTCCACGACACCGAAGTGTACGGTGGCCCGAAGCCACGACACCGAAGTGTACGGTGGCCCATGTCCACGAGACCGAAGTCTGCTGGGACCAGCAGTCCACGAGACCGAAGTCTACGGGGACCCCCGGTCCACACCTGACTTCGCAGGATATACATTTTACACGGACACATTTGAGCAAGGGCCTGGGATTTGGATACCTGCGTGCATGAGATGAAGCCCGTTACATGTAGGTGCAGCGTGAGACGAGACATTATTCCCTGTGGGCGGGGCCGGCGGACTAGGACGGGAATGCAGTTTGAAATCCGGTACCATAGTGAGACATGTATACGTGTGAATGTGTTATGAGCCACCACCAGTTATATGCATAAATACCATAGTTAGGGTCCGAGAGATCTTTGGGAAGCCAGTACGGTGCTGATGTCCGGGCGAATGTAGGTTGTGAAGGCGGAGGAGGACCACCGTCCTAGTTGTTGTAGGGATGAGGTGGAGAGACCTTGATTAGCAGCAGAGGTGGCTGCACCTATCCTGAAGGAATGTCCCGAGTATGATGTAGGTGATAGGCCGGACTTAATGAGGACTTGCTTGAGGTAGAAAGTGACCTGGCGCAGCGTTAAGGGGGCATTTCCTTTGATGAGAAAGAAGTGGTGAGGACGGATTGGTGGGGAGTCTGCAGCGCAGGAATTTAATCATGGAATTAAAAGGGCAGAACGGGGAATCGATGCGAGCTGCGATGACTGAGCAGACTCCTCCGCATTTGGAGTGTTTGAGGCTGAGACTAAAGTGGTTGGTGTTGAAGACTAGGTCGGAGAGGCAGACGTCTTGACTGGGGTCGAACGTGAGGGAAGCTGTGGTGAATTCGCCAGGTCGGAGGAGCGCATAGAAGGCTAATATGAATACGGCATCAAGCAGCGCGTCGATATAGGGGGAGAATAATCCTTTCCTGAGTGTGGACAGCATGAGACGCAGGACGGGGAGCGTGATGGGGAGCCTCGGGTCTGCAGCGGGGGGGAAACGTCCTTATACAGCCCTTTTAAGAATGAGTTTAACTGTAGGGTTTGAGAATAGGCTGGGAAAGCTAGGATCGGAGCAGTGAACGTTAAATTGAATGCCTGCTAAGAGGCTCCGGATATACTGGGGCTTGAGGTGTCGGTCAGTGGTGCAGTAGCCCATAAAGGCGCACACGGTGGAGATGAGGACAGGTTTGAGGGGGACATCTACTGAGCGGCAGAAAAAAGTGAACGTTCTCCATGCAAAATCATAAGATTTGAGGGTGGAAGCGGCTAAGCCCTTTCTCATGAAGAATCTGGCAGACTCGAGGTGCCGAGCTAGGGGACTCTCGATTAGTGCAGAGAGAGGATATGAAGTGGAGGGATTCCGACTGGTTGCGAGCTGGCTTCCGGGCAGAGGTTCCGGAATGTCTGAAAATGAAAGCGAGAGAGGGAGTCAGCGACGACATTGAGGTGACCGGGAATGTGGCGTGCTGTGATAATGAAGTTGTGGATTATGGAGGACCGCGTAATGTTTCTCATGAATGGCATGATGTCGCTGCACTGGGAGCGCGCCTTGTTGATGATTTCAACCACTGATTGGTTGTCGCACAGCACCGAGATGCGTTTACGGAACCACCGGTGACCCCATACGTGGCATGCAACGGCGATCGGAAATATCTCGTGCAGAGCGGAGGATGAAACATGATTAGGGAATGACGGGGGCCATGACCCTGCGAACCACTCTCCCTGAAAGAAGCCCCCAAAACGCACGGATGGGGCGTCATAGAAGAATGTAACTCCGTTCCAGTTGGCGAGCAGGAGAGACGAGAAACGTAGGTCTGAGCGGCAGCCTTCGTCTAAGAGAACGCAGTCATGGAGATTGTCGACCGCTGATGCTGTGTCCAGGAGGCGGGAGATGAACGAGCGCTCCTGGGGGATGACGCGCATGGCGAAGTTGAGGTGTCCTAGAAGGGAGAGCAACTGTTGTTTTGTGATGATTTGTTGCTTGCAGTATGATTTGGTGATGTCCCGGATGCGCTGCAGTTTGTCGGAGGGGAGAAACGCCTTCATGTCTATAGAGTCGAGGATGATGCCTAAGAACTCTAAGCGTGTGTTGGGACCTAACGTTTTCTCATTGGAGAGGGGGACACCTAACTCCTGGAAGCAGTGTTTCAGTTTGGCCAGTGAGGTCCCTGAGCTGTCCTGTGGCGGATCTATGAGGAGGAAGTCGTCCAGTAGGTGAAGGACGGAGGGGATTCTGACGATGTTCAGCAGGATCCAGCAGAGCGCTTCCGAGAAGGAGTTGAAAATGCAGGGGCTGCTTCTGCACCCGAAGGTCAGGCGAACGGCGAAGTAGAGTTTGGACTCCCACTTAATGCCGAACAGATTCCACTGGGACGGATGAATGGGAATGATTTTGAAGGCATCGGTAATGTCCGCTTTGGAGAGCCATGCTCCGTGCCCTGTGAACTTAATAATCTTTATTGCATTGTCCACTGAGGCATAGTGAAGGGAAAACTGATCTGGAGGGATGATGCTGTTGACGCTGCAGAATGGGCCGGAACGGGGAGCGGACAGATCGAAAATCAGCCTTTTTTTCTCAGAGTATTTGCGTCTGGCTATTCCGATGGGATATGAACGGAACACTGGGAAGGGGGAGGAGCTAAAGGGACCGATTATATATCCTTTGTGAAGTTCTTTGTCGATGAACTGGGAAACTATGTTGGGTTCTTTCGCGGCTGACTGTAGGTTTTTTGCTACGAAAGTAACTGTGGGAGATGAGAGGACCCCTACACGAACACGGAATCTGGGTGAGTGGATAGCGCAGCTGCTAGCTGAGGGATGTTAATGGGAGTGGAGGGGTGATGTTTCAAAATGTTTTTCCACCACGAGGTTTCTGGCGCAGAGCTACTGTAAGGTTTTGGCTGCGCCTGGGGCACACGGACTTCGGGTGTGCATCCCTGCAGAAACTGCAGATATGGAGAAATGAACAGTAAGGGTGAGTGCAAACATTTTCGTTGAATCTAGAACAGATCTTATCTTCGTGTCTCATCTGCACCTGACGGCTTGGTCTATCGATTCCAGCGTACTGCATGTGGGAGGCTCTGGGCGCGGAGAAAGGCACTGAGGGGCAGAGGGCAGCGATGTGGCCCTGCGCTCCGCAGCTGTTGCATGAAATAGCGGATTGGCCGCCGGTAGCCATCACGAGCAGCTCGATGTCCATCACTGACCAGTCGAGGCGGATATTGCTATGCGCTAGGTGAAGCGCTGCTTTACTTGAAAAGCTTTTGTGGTACTGATAGAAGACGGATTTCCCATATCTAATGTTGAGGTCTCCAATAATGGCCATGTATGCGTCTAATTCTACTCTTCTCTCAGGGTAGACGGAGCAGATGACGTCACGGAAGATGCCGAAAGCTACCATGAATTGCCCTAAGCTGATGTCTCTGATAAGCCTGGGGTCTGCGGCCTTAAAGACGGCGGTGATGTTTCCTCCTGTGGCGATGGCTTTATCGCACTCCGGGGAGGGCAGAATGAGGCTAAGCAGATTACCATCCTTCCCTTCAAGAATTTTCGACCTAAGCCGTGAGGAGATGTTGGCGGCTTGGGAAATAAAAGGCCTACCTGCAGGGGGGGCTGGGAGGGCCGAAGCCAGAGAATAAGGAGGAGCTACCGCTGGGATGCGTGGAACACCCTGACCCGGCAACCCCGGCGGGACTGAGGCAGCGAGCGCTGCTCTGAGTGCGACAGAAGTTGACGCTCCTGTGCCGGAGTCTTCCAGGGCCTGGAGGCGAGCATCAATGGCTCTTATGGAGCTATCCAGGGATTGCAGGGCGCCGGCCACGCTACTCTCCCTGAGGGGCGTGTTAGTGCCACTCCCGGCCTGGCGAGCCTGGGAAAGGGTGAATTTGGGAGGCGGACGGGGTCCTGGAGGGCTCGACTTCCTGCCCTTTTTTCCTCCGCGGCTGCGGCCGCGTCCTCGCCCTGGTCTCTCTGGGGAGCTGCTTGGGGCTGCTGCCCCGGGCTGGGGAGCTGTGCTGGAGACCTGATCCGAGAGCTCTCAGAGCTGCGAGAGAGTGAGGCCTGGGGCTGTGGGGATGCCCTGCTGCAGGAGCCGGGCGATGAGGAAGTCTGCCTCTGGTGATAGGCCGCTGTGGGGAGCCGAACCGGGATCGAAGATTTCCATACCAGGTTCGTGATCTGAATTGTCCGAGTTGAGCTAGTTTTTCTTGTTTTTTTTCTCACGAGGAGGAGTATTGTAGTACTGCTACTGCGTGTAGTCACCTGAAATGACAACTAACAGGGAGGAAAAGCAGGTATTTAAGGAATTTAGCCTGTGCAGCAATTGGCTGCTGAAGGGTGACGTCCTCGTATTTAATGAGGGGGGAAGGGAGCAATAGAGTGACGTGTAAGTGACTCATGTTAGGTCTTCCTTATTGAACTTGCGCTAAAGCTTTCATTAGCATTGGGCCAGTGTTACTTTATGGTAATCAGTACATTTGGACAAATCACTCACTGCATGTTTAAAACGCTGGCGCTGGCTAGCGTTTTAAACATGCAATGAGTGATTTGTATAATGCACCTGTAGCGGCAATAACTCCCTATGAGTTAGCCGCTGAGACGCTAAAATGTGCTCTTTGCTGTGACGCGTTCCATGTAGGAGTCGGTAGTCCATGGTGTTTTTTTTAATATAGACGGAAACAAACAATATACAACTCCAGACCTGACAGTCAACAGAAAGTATCAGAGCGCCATTCACCCTCTTCCTACATCATATCCTCCAAACCGGCATCCAACAGGTGACTAAATACCAATAAACCACACCCACGTGACCATTGCCGGAAGTGATAAACAATAAGAATTAAACGTGATGCAAACAGAAATGAAGATAATAATAGAAGTAATAAGTAATGGCAAAACAAGTTAAGGCTCCTACAGCACCTACTATCCTCATCTCTAAAGGCCTCCCCTCTCAGTGAAGTCACAGTCTGCCTTATCTTATATTTTGGTGACACACTGAGTTAAAAGTTTTTGTTTACTTTTCCCAGAATTCATGTCTCTATAGCGGTACAACTTTGATAGACAGCAGCAACCATTGCTCCATTACAACAATATATGTACATTAACATTACACCAGCAGGCTCAACTGAGAAGCGAGTTCCACATGGAGACTTTCATCATTTTGCTCAGGGTCCCATGTTGATTGTGGCTGCCTGCCTGGAATCTGATTGGTCATCATTAATGAAGAAAGAAATGCAGGCCTTAAAGAACCAAACAATAAAACAACAATGAAAATGGAAGGTTAATGAAGGGGGAGGGTACAGACTGGCTCTCCTCTCATTATAATATATTCTCATTGAGGTGATGTATTTTTTAGGATTAATGTTGTTAAATCTTTGAAGGATTAACTGGATTATGAGGCATGCTGCCAGCAGCAGAGACTTTTAGCTGATATTTGCCTGGATGAATTAGAATTCCTATGACCTATATTAAAAATGCATACCATGGCCATTATTTCTAATTCTCTAACGTTGGGATGTTCAACAGTCCACATTGTATGTGTGGACAAACACAAATCTTGAGAATGCTCAATTTTTCCTGGGGGTACCCACAGGTTCCCTTATATTCCCTCAGGGAGCCTTGGAATGCCTGTATGAACCATGTGGCTCTGTGGAGTTTCAAAAGTTCTGTTCTGGACTCTTTTAACTGCAGGAGATCTTTAAGGATGTCTCTGCTGGGCTGGAGGAGCGCTGGGGGCCCAATAATAAAATAAGTTGCGGGCCACTATTATGCCCTCCCACCATACTTTCCCCTCATTTAAAAGTCATTGTATTTCTGTGATGGAATATTGCCCTGTTCAATGATATATGGGAATTACTTTGATAATAAAAATGTACAGAAGAAGATCCTATAATCCTGGAGGGGTAATTCAGTTTGCAGTCTGTCATTATAACTAAACAGTCAAAATACACACATACACGGGACCTATAGACATGAGGTCTGAATATAAACATACTTTTTCGTTATGTGTGCCACCCGCCTTATTATTGGTCGGATCAGGACTAGACCCGTTGAACCTTCAGTTACCAACCAGGTCCCTAGAGACTGAGCCACTCCCCCTCCCCCCTATTATGCTAGTATATACCTTCCTGGCAGTGATGGCCATCTAAGTCTTATTTATATCTATTTTTTGTATTGTTCAAATGTTATGACTAATTATATCATACTTATTAATACAATAATGGTATGATTCGATTTCATTTTATAACATCACTGAGGCCACCTGCCCAGTGGTTGTATAAATGGAGAGAATGAGATGTAATGTACCTGGTGACAAACCAACAGCAGGACAGAGCAGTTTCTTTAGAGATATAAAGAAGTGTTCCTGCTGCTAACGGCTAGCCCTGTTAGCTGATGTTGGTTTTCCAGGAGCTTTGTGATGTCAGGTTAGCTCAGACTCTTTTAGTTTGCGGGCCTGCTACCTTAGGAGTGTCTTCTCATAATGATATAGTCACTGATACAAATAAATAAAGCCTTGACATATTATTTTGATTCCTTGAGCCCATTAAAAGACTCAAACATCTAAGATATTGACACTGAACATGTTTGTTTTGTGCAGAAATTGATCTTTAAGTGTCCACCAGTAAAAACACAAGTTTTCCAAATGTTTTGAAGGGCACTCTTCTTTGTGTGCAGCTTCAAACCTCAAAGGCCTCAAGATGAGATACACTGTTCTGTCCAAATCCATGTGGGGTAAAAAGGCCTGCATTGTTGTAGCAGTGCATGCTTAAAGACAAATGTGTTCATACAAGATGCCAGAAGAAATCACATCTGAAAGCAGCGGGGTAATGAAGTTGAGGCAAGTTGATATTAAGATGAACTGCAATATCTTAAAACCTATAGCAAAGGACGTGAATAATACATCTCAATTCCAATTCTGAAAGTATCTGTTGCCTCAGCGCTCCTCCCTCTCCTGGGCCAGCATATATCTCCAAATGTTATTACAGCTCTGTGAGACACAGACAGATATTGGAAAAAGGGAATTGTGAAGAATGGGGGCTTGACTTTTAAAGAGAGTGTGTTGCAGGAATGTAGATGAGTATGAATGACACTGTTGGAGGGAGATTTCTTGTGGTGGTATTTCATCTCCTACAAAATATGTTAATATGCTAATCATTTGCTTCGACAAAACACTTCTGTTGCTCCAATCTAAAGTGGGAAGTCCTATGAAGGAGGACAGTATGGATATTTTGACTGAAAAAACTGAGACTTTGACTTTCTTAAATGTATTATGCCAACAGATTTCACATAACTGTATTAGGTTAGTTGAAAGCAATAGGTATGAAGCTAATTTCCAGCCATAACTCCACAAACAAACTAAACAAGTTTTACAAATGCCTTATGGTTCACTAACAAACACAGTGTGGTTAGCAAATACAAAACACCATCTACAAACTAATGCATTTAGTTTTGCAAATAAAAGACTTATCTATCAAACAAACACATAACATGTTTCTAATAAATCATGTTTCAGAGACAAATTCAGCATAGGTTTTACAAGTACAACACTTTTTCTTCTCACTGCGGAATATATTACTGCCAAAAGTCACGTGACTTTTGGCAGTAATATTCCGCCGTGGTTGTGCTCATACACACTCACACATGCTCACTCTCACATGCTCCACGGCAGCAGGGGGCGCTACTGAGTTCATGGGGACGGCGGGAGGTTGAGCAGAGCATGGAACAGCCCCTGCCAGTCTGATGACAGGTGTTTCTAGCGATCAGATACCGATACCTATCATGTTAAATATCTCTCATTGTCTGGCCTTAGAGAAACAAACCTATATGCTTTAAGGGAAAGTCTGATATCTTTAATAAAATATGGGGGAAATTCTTACAGTTTAAGAAACAAATTATATATGCTAGATATGATTGGATGTGATGTAGCTTCTTGTCTAGCAGCTTTGTAACCTAATGTTGAAACCTTTTGTAAATGCCCATTTATATAATTTGTTATAATATGTGACCCGCTCTATCGAAATCAGTCGGAAGTCGCAACGGCTAATTTCAAAATAAACGTGGATTTGCGTAAAAAACTATTTTTTCGGGGTTTGTGTGTTTTGTTTCATTTTAAACAAACAACGTCTTGGCTTTCAGAATATGAAACTTTTATTTCCAAACTCACACGATAAATACATTCTTTAAGCTTGTAAAGGGAAGATGACTTCCGCAGCGCCGCCCCCCCTCCCTCCGGCTGACATTATGAATGTAAGCGTATAGTAATCATAGATAACACGGCAGGGTCCGTTACATTTTATTTTCATCTGATTTCAATTAAACAAAGTCTTGGCTTTCAGAATATTAAACTTGTTTCGGCAAATTCAGATGATAAATACAACTTTGAAGCTTGTAACGGCATAATTACAAGCGGAGAACGGAGTAATTTCACGTCACAGCAGGCATAACAACAGCCGGTGTTTCTCGTGAGGGTTTTCACCGGGAAACAAACACAATACACACAAACGCAAAATTACACAAAAACACACACACACGTATACACACACACTCGCGAGCTTCCCCCAGACCAGTAATCCAAACGAAAATATCTTCCCTCCGTAGTATTTTGATAATTTGCTCCGCTAATAATCAATCAGATCGATGGATTCCAGAGAAGAGAAAACTTTGAAGGCCTTTTTCTCAAAATGATGACTCGGTGACAGTCATTATATAATGTGACATATTTCGCTTAATATTTGGAGTACAAAAACAATCCTGATATCATTAGAAAGCTAGGAATATCCTCTTTCCAACAGTGTATACAACTCAAAATGTGTCTTCGGGTCAATGCGACTGATTTCGATAGAGCAGGTCACATTTATGTTGTTTTGAGTTTTCTCTTTTGAATCATGCTGACAGCATCTGTATATTTTTGTATTTTATTTATTTAAGTATTGCTTTTTTTCTTGTTTATTGCGTTGTATTTATTTTGTCTTTCTTCTCTTGGGGATTATGTGTTTGTGTCATGTCTTTTGCTGAAGGAAAAAATTCCAACAGAAGAGTTTGTTGTTGTTTCTGGTGAAAAATGTTAAACTCCACAAGTTACTGTTTTATGAGTAGGATGATATCAAGGAGACTGCAGGAGCTAGCTTACACCAATTATATATATTTATTAGGGCTGTCAAACGATTACAAATTTTAATCAGATTAATCACAGCTTTAAAATGAATTAATCATGATTAATCACCATTCGAACTATGTCCAAAATATGCCATTTATTTATGTATATTGTTGTGGGAATGGAAAGATAAATGAAAGAAGGCGGATATATCCATTTAACATACAGTATCTATGTTTATTATAACATTTTTCTGTGTGTCAAAATGAAAGACAACCCACACACCTATCAATCATCAAACCGCGGGGTCTGAATTCATTACGTGTTGATTTCTATCAACGGGGGAGTACTTCAGGAAAGTCGACAGAGGGGGGGGGGGGGGGGGCGGCGGCGGCTAGTGGAGTACTTCGTGACCACAAAGTGTGAACGTTGTGATCAGCTGTTTTAGCGCAGTTCTCCAGTGAAGGGGGGAGTCTCCCTCCGCAGCCGGTTGGCGTAGTTTTGGCACAATTCCGTTGTACAGACCGACGTTAACAGCAGCCCTGTCTGTGCACACGGAGACCGACTCTGTCGTCCGGTGATCTAACCACCTTCTGGAAAAGCTTCACAAGTACGTCGGTACGCAAATGCGCTTTGTGACACAAGTGACTGTACGCATTTCAGATTACGCACATAACCTGCGTACCAGTTATGTGCACCCCTGTAGCCTACTACAGCAAAAGTATTCTCCGTCGGGACTTCCTGCAACAACACCACGCCGTTATTAAAGATGTTCTATTGAGAAGACGATCACTACGTGACAAAAGTTTTCAAAACCGTGGCTACTGAAATCAATCTTACTAACAGCTGTCTGTGCAATTTACTCCGCGCGAGTTGGCAGACTTTATTTCGCTTTCTTTAACATCATTTTTCATGGTGGGGCTAAGCCATTTCTTGGTATGGGTGTAGCCTACCCCAGCCATACCCTGGCGCTGCCACTGGTGGCACGTATGGGGCGGGCCATTCTGCACATGCGTTAAATGCGTTAAATATTTTAACGCAATTAATTCAAAAAATTAATTACCGCCGTTAACGCAATAATTTTGACAGCACTAATATTTATATATACAAATGTGGCTTTTGCTTGCTTGTTCTCCTACTGAACCAACATAAAATGTGCCTAGCTTGGTGTAAAGTAGCTCATGCAGTCTGCTCATGAGACAGTAACTTAGTTGATTTAACTTTGGCTTTTTCACCAGAAAAATCAACAAACTCACCTGTTGGCCGCTCATTGTGAAATGAGGTCCGGTATCAGATCGCTGGATCGCTAGAAACACCTGTCATCAGACTGGCAAGGGCTGTCCCATGCTCTGCTCAACCTCCCGCCGTCCAAATGGACTCAGTAGCGCCCCCTGCTGCCGTGGAGCATGTGAGAGTGAGCATGTGTGAGTGTGTATGAGTACAACCACGGCGGAATATTACTGCCAAAATTCACGGGAGTGAGTCACGTGACTTTTGGCAGTAATATTCCGCCGTGAGAAGAACAAGTTTTGTACTAGTAAAAAAAAGTGTTGTAGTAGTAAAACCTATGCTGAATTAGTCTCTGAAACATGATTATGTGTTTGTTTGATAGATACATTTTTTATTTGCAAAACGAAATGCATTAGTTTGTAGATGGTGTTTTGTATTTGCTAACCACACTGTGTTTGTTAGTGAATCAGAAGGCATTTGTAAAACTTGTTTAGTTTGTTTGTGGAGTTATGGCTCCATAAATAGGTTCAACTTTAAATGATTGCTTTTAAATAACCTATTTAAGCAGTTATGTGACATTTGATGGCATAATACATTTAATTAAAGACAACGTTTCAGTTTTTTCAGTGAAACCATGGTACACCACCAAACACACAAGCAGTACGGGACGATATATACTGCCAATAATCAGGATAACAATGTCACAAATAATTAATATGTTATAGGATATAAATAAAAATGTTTAATGTAGAAGGTGGATACCTGATTTATTAAAACAAAAATAATGTAAGTAATCTGGTTACATTACTTTTATATTGTGATACTTAGATTATGTTAATGATTACATTTTTTTAAAGGTAAATAGTAATTCTAACAGATTACATTTTTAAAGTAACCCTCCCAACCTTGCCAATAATTCCTAGTAATCTTGGAAAAAGCTAGATCCCAATTCTCTTGAATTGACATGATGGCTTATTTTCAGTGAATCGCCCCTGCCGGAAAATCCCTCACGTAAACTCCAATTACGTTCAAAATCATTATTATTATTATTATTATTATCAAAGACAGGTTCAGGATGATTTTTGAAACGGTTTGTTGGGATTCTAGGCATGGGACTAGTTTGATTCGCAAACTCTGAATCAAAGCAAACAACTCCAATTTGTTCAGTGATTCAAATTGCTGTTGTGTTTCAGAGGCTGTGGCTCAGAGGGTCGATGCTCGTCCTCCAATCGATCCCCAGCCCAGCAGTCAACATGTTGGTCATAGGCGGCGCGTGAGGCTCAGGTTTGGGAAGGCTAAATCACTTTTTTTTACCTGACGCTGCCCGCCTCCAGTGTCTATAGAAAAGAGATCAACTCAGTGAAAGCACCGCCTGCTGACCGATCAGAGCTCAGTGTGCGGAGTTTAAATCTATCAAGTCATATTACAGGAAAAAGGAAATACAGTTTAAACTGCCGTATGCAGAGAAGACGCCGACGTGTCGCACTTATCATTCATATCACACTGACATCACATCATCAATCAGATCATCGATCTCACATCGATATCACAATATTTCCTTATCTGAGTCAGCTTCTCGAGCCGTATCTGGCCGTGCAACACTTACAGTGTCACATATACTGTATGCAGACGTATTATTTTAAGCAACACATTAAGTTGACGAAACACTCAACTCAAATGTAATTAAAGTCAGATCCACTCGTGTCTTAGCAGTGATATCATAAAACTGTTGTACGCTTTCAAACACTCTGTAGTTATTTTTAACCAGTTGTTCTGTATTCTCCTTGCAGGTGCAACTATGTGGCTTGTATCTTGGATTATATGTTTAAGTCATGGATGTTTAAAGTTCATATATTTGTCTAATATTAGTTTACTTTTCATTAATGAAGTATGTATGACGCTGCGCTGTCAATACACTTGTCCCTGTTTGTGATTGGTCAAATGTTGCTAACCCCGCCCCTTTCATGTGAATGCGCTCTCAGCTGGAGAGAGAAACCCTGGCTTGATTTACCGAGTTGATAACCAGTGTCGTGGACCGCTTAGCGAGATCTTGTTTGTTAGGGTTAGTTTAGATAACTCAAACATATCCAGGGTCTGTTGAACTGGCTTCATAGTACAGGGTACATGGCATAGGTGGCTGCATAGCAGCGCTAATGTCAAAGACACAAACATTATAGATTATATTTTTATTTTACCAGGATGCAGTGACACAAATATTTGGGAAGGCTTAGCCTTCCCTAGCCTACAGTACCCGCCGCCCCTGATGTTGGTGTGTCCTTGGGCAAGATAGTTAACACCAAGTTGCTCCTGAAGGAATGACCATGGTGTGTGTGAATGTTATTCTCCAGGCCCCTTGTCTGGCAGCCTCTGCCTCTGTGTGAATGCTGACTTGTAAAGAGGGGTCACAAAGACTGGACCATTTAGCATTTCAAGTGCTGTTTGTTTAGTGACAGAGCAACAGTCAACTATCAGAGCTGGGAATAAGAACGTCATGGCTAACTAAGGACAACTATGAACAATGTCATCAGCAAAATGGCATTGATGCTGGATATATGTGGTATATAAAGGTTGCTTTTTCCTTCCTATTCCACTGACCATCAACACATCCATCCACAGCCTTTTGGTGAAACACCGTGGCCTTTTTGACGAGAGTATTTGCTGTGGGGGGGGGGGGGGGGCGTTGAGTCGTTGGAGTCTACACTGTCATTATCATCTGTCGTTTAACTGAAAATGCTGGAGAGCAACGTCATCATGTTCAACAGGAAAAGAAGACAGCTGAAACATGTGCTGAATATTGGCAAAAAAGTAATGCAGACTGTCTGTATAACACATGATTGTGACACGTTCTGACACAAATGGTAACATCGCAACTTAGAATCAGCTGCTGTCTAGAGAAAATGATGAGTTAGGCAAATATGCAAAGAAACACAATATCGATATAAAGTATTTTGAGATCTTCGTTTGAATGCTTGCAAGCATGACGTCTCCACTAAAGAGAGCGTCCAGTTCTGTGTGAAACAGACCCTTCTTATAGGAAGACATCAAAGCTTATTTACATTTCAATCAACATCATGTGAGGCCAGGTGGTCGCCCCATGGCACAGTACTGTATGCAGAAACTCACATCCTACAAAGAACAATGGGATATACAGATAACCCCTATAGCAAATTCCTTCCACTCATCCTCTCTTCCTGTAGTGTCATAAAACCCCCTTACAAACACATCTGTTATCACACACAATTGACATGCCATTCCCAGGATACAGCAGTTACATTTCATTAGGATTACACTGTAATAAGCTTTAATACCATAATTGCCATAACACTACCTATGCAATCACGCAATATGTGGAGTAAAAATAACGACAAATACTATAGCTGTCCAGGATTGACTAAACAAAACTCTAAATGTGACTCTTTTGGGGGCAAAAGAGAGAATAAAACCGTGTCAATAAACTTCAACTTGAACATTTAAGTTACAGTACATCGCTTTGCTGCTGTCTGTCCCACATGAGATAAGCCTCCAGGTAGATTGGGGTTCCATATTTGGAAGTAATGAATAGTGCAAGACCGTTTAAAAAAGAGGTGTCTGAACCAGCAAATAATTATGATACAGTACGGTAAAATACAATTTAGAAAAAATAAACAACAATTGATGATATTTTAAAAGCAAATGGTAAGTCCACCAGCACGATAAGGTTGTGAAAAGTCAGTACTTTGAGATTCTAGAAGCTTTAAAGCACTGATCTACAAACTGCCTGCTCAGGTTTTCTTGTCAGTGTTTGAGGAAGGCCTTGCTGCCACGCTGCAGTTTCTAACGCTGTGTCACGACCGTGTCATGTAGCACAGCCTCTGTTGCAGACAACATAACGCTGCATTCTCTCAGAGTTAAGTCTCACACTGAATCAATAAAAAGGCCCCTCTGTTGACCCTGTTGCTACTTACTCACTTTCTGTTCATGGACATAAACTATTGAGAAATGTACCAGAACATCCACTGAGGCTGAAATCAGCACTATCATTTGAACATTAATAGTTGTAATTTTTATAAACAGAAATAGTTGTCATATAGTTATGATCACTAAAGACTTTGGCAGAAGTAAGTAGACTACCAAATGTACTTAATTGACTTTTGAATTTGAATTAGAACATTTAAAAAACCTTAGCACTTAAAGAATCTATCAATTATAAAAGTAATAATCATCTTAAAATATTCTCTAAAACAGTCAGTTCCTGTTGGCCTGGCTTTTGATGCCTTTATTCCAGGTTAGACATGTTTCCATGCTGTTAACATTCTTAAACCTTGAAACAAAATGGAGTGTTTCAGAAAGCAGAGGAAAACATATTCTGCTAAGTGATGCTAGACATTTGTCTTTTGTGATCAAAGCAAGGACAATCTTTCCCTCCAAGAGTGTTTCTGTCATAAAGAGAAGGTAAAAAACAATTACCTATACATTCCTAAATAACAGCTGGTACAAAAATAATGGCTAACAATTGAACAATAGTCTTGCCTTAGAGCAGGGGTGCCCAAATAGTGAGGCGTAGCCATTACTGACAGCCAGCCAGGTAAATACACACTTCTACTTGTATAAAACTGACCTTTGTACGATGAATACTTCTAAAATACTGCAGATCCTTTATCTTACCTCTTTCTAATCTACACAAGTATTTAACTGAAGTTACACAACAGTGTTGTTGATACAGAGTTGGAGTGTATTCACACGTCACATACTACAGTGGGTAATGTTTTCAAGAAACATTGAACAGTGCTGCCACATATGACACAGGGAAAAAAGAAAATACTCTGAACTCTTTCTTTGCCATTATATAAAAATAGTGTTGCTACAAAAGTATAAATTAGGCTTACTAATAAGACAACTCAGATCTGAAGCTGCACAGGAATCTGCTGCCAAAGTGCAATAAAAAAGACAACATTAATAGAATCAAACCCTTTTCTTTTTTTGTTGCATTTTAGTAGAGTATAAAAATAAATGCCTTTTAAAATAGGATGCAAGCAACACTAGTTTCTTAACCTGAATTGATAATAGACTATAATCAATTTAAACAGAACATATCTTAATGTTTGCATTCTTATACCATTTTGTACAATAATTATCATGAATAAGTTCAAACAAATATTTGCTTTAGACATTGAAGAGGGGTGGAAATATCTAATTACTTGATATATCTAGCATACCTGCTAATCAACATAAGAGAAACCACCAAGGTACCACCATAAGGTACAAAATAAGTTGAACAAAGTATTTATAGCGATATAGGAGAGTGACAGGTCTGAGGTTACTTTAAACAGTGTGTCCTGCTGAGCACACTGCTGATTGTTACATTACATTACATTGCATTTAGCTGACGCTTTTATCCAAAGCGACTTACAATAAGTGCGTTCGACCAACAAAATACAAACTTGAAGAAAACAGAATCATATAAGTACATCAGGCTTCATAGAGCAAAAACATTTCAAGTGCTACTCAACTGGCTTTAGATAAGCCAGTCCTTTATTAGTATAAAAGTGCTTTGTTAATAGTTCTATCGCTCGAAGTGGAGTCAAAAGAGATGAGTTTTCAGTCTGCGCCGGAAGGTGTGTAAGCTATCTGCTGTCCTGATGTCAATGGGGAGCTCATTCCACCATTTTGGAGCCAAGATAGCAAACCCACGTGTTTTTGCTGATGGGAACTTGGGTCCCCTTCGCAGCGAGGGTGCAGCGAGCCGTTTTGTTGATGCAGAGCGGAGTGCACGTGCTGGGGTGTACGGTTTAACCATGTCCTGGATGTAGGAAGGGCCAGATCAATTCGCAGCATGGTACGCAAGTACCATTGTTGAGGGTCAATCTGAGACTGTGTATGTCAGGCTGGAGGAAAACAGAAGGTCATAAGGGGGTGTTGCACCTATCATGGGAACATTGTAATCTCCTGCTTATTGGCTTTATATCTCACCCAATGACCTCCTCACATCATCCAGTGCTCTATCTGCTGCACTGAGGCTCTAAAGTGAGATTTAGAGAGCGTGGCTGAAAGAGGTAAGAAAACATGAGGATGGATGAATGTGACAATATTTAGATGGATTGCTGACCGATACGAAAGACAACTGTAGCCAAAAAGGTGCATTTTAAAGTGCTGTCTCGTTCACTCAAATGGCTAACAAAGCTTGGTTTAGGAAGTGGAATATTAACTTGAAATAACAATCAGAGTGTGGTATAATTAGTATCATAATGTTTTTATTTAATATTGCACAAATAGGATGTATTAAAGCCTTTAAATATGTATAATTGAGTAGAGCATTGTTATGAAAATAACCAGACATATAAGAGTGACAGATGTTATAGTGATATTATATACACAGTAGGGCTGAACGATATACCGTGTCATGGCGATAACCGCGGTATGCGCATGCGCGGTATTCACACCGCAGGGACGTGCGGTTTTATTCTTTTTTTTTTTTTAAATGCTAACACACTTTAGCACAGAATTCAAAATAAAGATACCCTTATTACTTATCGAAACTGCACATACAATATATCCGATTAAAGCTAAGACTCCACAGATTATTTAAGTATAGTATCTAAGCGATCCGATCTCGCAACAGGGGAAGCAAACACAGACATCACAACACGTACCTTTTACGGAGCTTTTACGGGAGATTGTCTCACCGTAGCTGTCAATCTGATCAAAAGACGTGTTCAATGGCATTAAAACGAGAAAGAAAAAACGCGGCTGAATCGGTTGATCCATAGGTTGATAATGTATCTGTGGCTTTGAAGCAATTGTTTATAATCCATAATTCCATTTTTATGTAAAAATCGGATCACAAAATATTTGACCTTTTTAGACAGATTTAGCACAAAAAACCCCCTCTTTTGGGGCCATTTGGGTGGATTTTCCATATCTCTGGCCCACCTTGCTGGATTTTGACATGTGACATCTCTTTCTGACCGTCAGAGCCAATGGAATCGAGGGGAAATCACACAGTCCTTATTTGGTAATGTGTGTGTGAGAGACTTCCGCATAGCCAAGACCGGAAGCAGCAGCCACTCTGGTGGCTACCATTAGCAGCTAACTTTTGCTCTGCGATATTTACATAAAAATGGAATTATGGATTATAAATTAAATCATTTTTTTATACAGAGACGTTAAAAACCTATGGATTAACCGATTCAGCTGCGTTTTTTCTTTCTCGTTTTAATGCCATTGAACACGTATTTTGATCAGATTGACAGCTACGGTGAGACATCTCCCCTCGAAGCTACGTAAAGGTACGTGTTGTGATGTCTGTGTTTGCTTCCCCTGTCCGAGTTCAGATCACTCAGTGATGATACTATATACCTAAATAATCTGTGGAACCTCTTTAACCTCTTTAATCGGATATCTTGTAAGTGCAGCTACGATAAGTAATAATAAGGGTACTTTTATCTTGAGTTCTGTGCCAAAGTGCGTTCGCATTTTTCGCTCAGGGGTCATTTAGATGCTTCTTATGAGACTTGTGTTTTGTTTTGGTATTAAATGGTTTGTATCGTCAGTTAGCTGAGATTATTTCCGTTAATCTGGTATAACACATTAATAGGTTCTTAAATATTACGATCCCCTGAGACACTGTCGTGAAAAAAAAAGTAAAGTACCCGCCGGGACTTTGGGGTTTAACAGGTTAAAAAAAAACGCAATATATACCGCAGGGGGGGGAAAAACCGCGATGTCAGTTTTTTTCAATACCGTGCAGCCCTAATACACAGTATTCTAAAATAAAGAAAAATAAATGGTGAATTAAAGTGAATGTTCTTGTTGATGTAATAAGTTGATGTTAGCAGCTGTATGCGCTTACAAACATCACGACATGATTTAAAAAATATAATTGATTTCAAGGTGAAACTAAATTCAGTAATAATAATAATAATAATAATAATAAATGGAATTTATAAAGCGCCTTTCACGGGACCCAAGGTTGCTGTACATGGTGGACAGACTAAACAAAACAGACAATGAGGAGCAAAAAAAACAAAAAAATAAAATAAAGGAAGCCGGGGGACCAGGAAAGGACTAGGGTCCGAAGGCCATGGTGAACAGGTGCGTTTTCAGTGAGGATTTGAAGATGTCCAGTGAGGCAGCGTTCCGGATCTCGGCAGGAAGTGCATTCCAGATGGTGGGGGCCGCAACACTGAACGCCCTGTCACCCACAGTACGAAGGCGAGAGCGGGAGATGGAGAGCAGTTTGAGGACCGCAGACTCCGAGAGGGGGTGTAGGGATGTAGGAGGTCTGTTAAGTACTGGGGGGCGAGGGTATGGAGGGACTTGTACGTGAGGAGGAGTGTTTTATAGTGAATCCGGGACTTGACCGGCAGCCAGTGGAGGTGGATGAGAGTGGGGGTGAGAAGCCTGGCGGCAGAGTTCTGGACATATTAGAGCCTGGCCAGGGTTTTGCTGGGAACCCCGGACAGGACTCCATTGCAGTAGTCCAGACGGGATGTGATGAAGGTTTGTATGAGTGTTTCTGCCACAGAGTCAGTGATTGAGGGGCGGAGTCTGGCAATGTTTTTGAGATGGTAGAAGGCGGATTTGGTCACAGATTTGATATGCGCCTGGAAAGAGAGGGTGGAGTCCAGGATGACTCCCAGGTTGCGAACTTCAGTGGACGGGGAGATGGAGCAGCCGTCAATGGTGAGAAGCAGGTCACCAACCTTCTGGAGCTGCGCCTTGGGAGCCACAATGATGAGCTCAGTTTTGTTCCTGTTTATTTTTAGCAGGTTTGATGACATCCAGTTGTTGATGTCCTGGAGGCAGTTGACAAGGGAAAGAGGTGGGAGCTGTGTGGAAGGTTTGGTGCAGAAATAGAGCTGTGTGTCATCGGCATAAGAGTGAAAGCTGAGACCATGTTGGCGGATGATTTGACCAAGTGGGAGCATGTAAATGGTGAATAGGAGGGGTCCAAGCACAGAGCCTTGAGGTACACCTTGGTTAACTGGGGCCGGAGGGGAGCTGCAGTCACTGATGGTAACGAAGTGAGTCCTGTTAGAGAGGTAGGACTCGAACCAGGCAAGAGCTGTGTGACTGAGGCCAAGGTAGTCTGACAGGCAGCCGAGGAGGATGCTATGGGATATTGTGTCAAAGGCTGCAGAGAGGTCCAGTAGGATGAGAATACTGATGAGGCCAGAATCAGATGCGATGAGGAGGTCGTTAATGATTTTAATGAGGGCAGTCTCAGTACTGTGATGGGGTCTGAAGCCAGACTGGAGGGGATCGTAGAGCTCATGGTATGACATGTGGTATTGCATTTGTGTGGCAACTGCTCTTTCCAAGATCTTGCTCAGGAATGGGAGGTTTGAGAGCGGCCGGTGGTTGTTGAGGTCCTCCGGGTCCAAGCCAGGCTTCTTCAGGATTGGAGAGACTGAGGCAGTTTTGAGACAGGGTGGGACTGTGCCAGAAGACAGGGACAAGTTCACAATGTCAACAATGATGGGGCAGATGGTGGATAGAGCTGCCTTGACCAAGGCTATGGGCATGAGGTCGAGGGAGCAGGTCGATGTCTTGGCCTTAGTGACCAGCTTGGCAATTTGGATGACATCCACTGAGGAGAAGGTGGAGAGGCAACACCTAGGTGGATGAGTAATACCTTGCAGCTGGGGTGTGGTTGGAGTAGGGGGGGGGGGGGGGCAGGGGCAGGCACCAGAAGCTGCTGGTGGATGGAATTAACTTTGGCCTGGAAGAAATCCAGAAACTTCGAGCAGAGATCGAGAGCACCTGGAGGATGGGGGGGGGTCAAGGGGGCGGAGAAGCCGGTTTATGGTTGAGAACAGCATTCTCGGTTGGGATTGTTGTAATGCGGTTAGAACAGACAATCTACAGAAACTGTAAAGGGCAGAAAGATAGATCACCATTTTAAATATATACTGCTTGTAAACCAAAGATTAGTTACATTTGTCAAATCCTCCGCACTGCTGAAAAGACTCCTCAGAGGATACCCTTGTGGATCTTCACTATAAGTTCCCCATGAAGCCTCCTCTCCTATCTCCTCCTCTCCTTTCTCCTCCTCTCCTTGAGGTGCATTTATGGAGTAGAAGAAGCATCGTGATGTAGGGAAGGATTCCCAGGTCACAGAAGGAGAGATATTTGGAGAAAGCAAAGTTAATGTAATGAAATGAACTACAACGCTCATTTGAGCAGACTCTGAAAGCCTTCAGACTCACTCTCCTAATATTTGTACATGCGTGCATACTCAATCACATCAGTGCTGCATTAAATAAATGTATTCCCAAATACAAGCAGTCAGAACCAGATTAATGCTAGAATTAAAATGTAATCAATCAGCCTGGCTCGTGTTTCCATAATGAAAGAGCTTGTATCTGCCTAATATACAGCTGTAATTCTGATTACATATTTTTCATAATGAGTACATCGAAGAAATATGGCTGTGGAAAAACACATCTCTTTTATGATACAATCTGTATTTCCTTTGGACTTCATCAGGCTATAAACTATCAAGGTTCAGTTGTTCAACACTGTCTGCTCCCAGCACAGAGGAGGTGACACCCCCCCCCCACACACCCCATCAGCACCCACACCTTATCTTCTGCTGGCGTTTTTTTTATCACTCAGCACTTTGGAGGACGATCTCGTTCATCACACTGCTCGTCAGATTATCTGAAGACCGTTTGCTTTACAAATGAGACGCTCTGACAGCAGCAGCCAGGGTTGAGGTGACGTGCAACAACATTAACATTAACCTTTCTGTTGGACGCTTGTTAGCAGACCCTTCACGCGATGGCAGAGCGAACAGGTACAGGCAGGGCCCATAGTATTAGCCCTATAGTTTAAATCTACTACCCTCCAATAAACATATGGACATGGGTTACTATTTAAAAAAAAAGATAAATGTATTTAGGAACCTACCAATGTGATTTTAAGTGGGGGTGGACCTCAAATCCTCTAGTGTCAAATCCTCTATCTCTTAATGTTGGAGTTAAATGCATCAATCTGGTGCATTTTGAGGGGAAAATAAAGAGACTAGATCTATGGAAACACCTATATGAAACAGAACTGTATACATTTCAATAATCATAAAATCATGGCCATAACCAATAACATACCATATCCAATATGAAAAAAACACTGAAAATTGTTTATTAATTATTTTTGGTTCATTTATAGTTGTGAGTGTGTCTGTGCTCCTGAACCAGCCTCTCCTGTCTCCCTCCTCTCCTCCCTTCTCCCCTTTGAGGCAGCAGCAAAGACTAGTTTTAGAAAGTTTTAAAAGTGTATCTTGCCTTTTTTCACCTAGTTAACTTTTAATGTTTTATTCATGCTTTTTTACTAATCACTACCCTCTCAAATGGAAATATGTGAAAACCGTTTGAGACCCACTGAGAACTTAGACTAGAACTCACTCAGCAAGTCTTATTACAGTGCAGACGCTTTTCTGCTTGCTCCTGCCTCTGCTTACTTTTTTATGCTGTTTTTCTATTTTTCTTTTCTGAAAACTTCGAGCAGCGGCTCCTGGACGTTATTCTTCGTAAATAGACGGAGGGTTTCAGCCATATTTCAATATTTTTACGATGACCTTACAGTAGCGTGGCCTAGCAACAGCTAAAGCCTGGTACTGCATGCTATTTAGCAGCAAAATGCCTCCATTCTCTACAGATGACTTCCACAAACTTCTACAGAAGATGGCCATGTTGGAAATGAAAATGCAACGGTTGGAAGTTAACGCGGAAGTGAATGGACTAGGCTGGAATGACACCACTTTACCAGTGTTGCAAAATAATGGACAAAGGCATGCTAACTCAAAGCTAGTTAGCAGCTACAAGGATTCCAAGGAACAGGAGGGCTGTGTACCGGGTAATAAATCTACAAGTGGTAGTCCTCCCTGGAACTCTCTGGGTGCAAAGCCTAAGAGTAAATCATTTCCATGGGATTTGGGAGGACGAACAACAGGCAGAGCCCAGCACTCTAAAATCTGTGATGCGACCGGCTGGCCTGCATTGTTATCACCCAGGAAGAGCGCCTCTTCAACCCCTATTCATACTAGGAAACAGCTGTGGACAGCCTCTAAAGGGAGAACTAAACTACAAACAATCCTCCTAAACCACCGAGTGTGCCAATCCAGAACAGATACGCTCCACTGACCCAGAACCGGAGATCTCTTTCTGATGACCTGGATAACCTGTCCTCTTCACACAGCAGGGTAAGGACCAATAGCTACTCCAAAAGTAAAAGGCTAGAGAGAAAGCTAACGGCTGGGCCTGAAGCTCTGATTGTGGGTGACTCTGCTGTAAGAGATGTAAAAAGTCTGTGTAGTAAGAACAACACCAAAGTACTCTGTTTTCCCAAGGATATGGTCTCTGACTTGGCTGAGAAGATCCTGTATATTGGGTTAGGGTTAGGGTTAGGCTAACCCACCTCCCCCCCCTTCAAGAAAGCATCTGCAGTCTCCGAAGCCTGATAAGGATGTGTGTGTACAAAACGCAACAAACTCTTACTGATATGTGCTGGGTATGCTGTATAATATATTATCTCTTCAATTTACACACGGCATCTATTGCACGTCTGTCCGTCCTGGGAGAGGGATCCCTCCTCTGTTGCTCTCCCTGAGGTTTCTCCCATTTTTTCCCCTTAAACTGTGGGGTTTCTCTGGAAGTTTTTCCTTGTACGATGTGATGTCGTTTTTCTCATACTGATATTCTGAACAATCTGTGCTGTTGTATTTACTGTAAAATGTCTCTACTGTAGGCTATTTTTATTATATGTACAGCACTTTGGCTCGACCAGGGTTGTTGGTTGTTCCTAGAGTCTCTAAAAGTACAATGGGAGCCAGAGCCTTTTCTTATCAAGCTCCACATTTGTGGAATCAGCTTCCAGTTTGTGTTCGGGCGGCAGACACCCTATCCGTTTTTAAGAGTGCGCTTAAGACCTTCCTTTTTGATAAAGCTTATAGTTAGGGCTGATTAGATTTAGCCCCTAGTTTTGCTGATATAGGCTTAGTTTGTCGGGGGACATCTTACTTCTTCCTTCTCTCTGTCTATACCTGTGTACTCTCATGTTCCGATTAACCCAGCTTCCCCAAATGTCTTTCTTTTTGGTGTCTATATACGCCGGGATCCGGAGTCATGGATGATCCTGCGCTCCTCTGTCCTGGATCGCGAGCCCTGGATCTTGAGTCGTGGCTGTGGTCCTGGATCATAGGTCCTGGATGGATATCCTCGTGGATTCATTTTCCTATTATACACACATGCATTTCCAAACATTTGGACTACCTATGTTACAAATGTATTATCTTTTCAATTTACACACGGCATCTATTGCACGTCTGTCCGTCCTGGGAGAGGGATCCCTCCTCTGTTGCTCTCCCTGAGGTTTCTCCCATTTTTCCCCTTTAAACTGTGGGTTTTCTTCGGAAGTTTTTCCTTGTACGATGTGAGGGTCTAAGGACAGAGGGTGTCGTATTGTCATACTGATATTTTGTACAAACTGTAAAGTCCACTGAGACAAATGTAACATTTGTGATATTGGGCTATATAAATAAACATTGATTGATTGATTGATTGACCAAAAATCGTTTATAAATGTGCTATATAAATAAAACTTGATTTGATTTGGGTCCAGGCTCAAGGGCGTATGGCACTCTTTCCAGGACATTCCGGGGCCCTGCCTGCCTGTAGCTTTGCTGATATCTGTGTTGATAGGTAATAGATTAAGAGCGGTTTGATTGATTGAAAAGTTTATTAACAGCTTGTATATTGGGTACAGTACAGTACAGCTCAAAACATACAATTGTTAAGGGGATGCAGACCAGAGAAAGACTTTCGTCTTGTTTACATCAGGGTCCCCCATTTCCAATTCATCATATCATTTAAGACATATAAGACATATTTGACATACAGATGGCTTATTTACAATTTACATACAGGTGGTTTTTTTACATACAGATTGCTTAATTACAATTTTCATTTTAGATTTTGTTCTAATACATCCTAACCGGACATTTAAGACATACCAAGTCTACAGATATACAGTTAGTAACAGAGTCTAAAATGCGAGTATATACATAGATGGGGGGGGAAGCTGTCCATTGAACGACAGGTTGAGATTTGTACCATTACCGGGGCCAGTTTTGCAATGCTCTCCCCCGAAGGTGCTCTTTAAGAGAGGTTTTGAAGGTAAGTATAGTTTTACTTTCCTTTACAGTTGTGGGAAGAGCGTTCCACCTTGATGTGGCATAATTGCGAAACGTGTATTCCCCCTTTTTTGTGCCAAATCTGGGTTTCACATGATTTGTGAATCAGCTTAGAAACAGGAAGCGCTCAAACGTTTGTGTGAGTTTATCAAATGTAGCAGTGATTCCATGTCAGCCACAGCTTGTCACAAAAAATCTGACTGATAGTGTATTTAACAAACTTAAGCTAGCTTTATTAAATGTCAAGTCTTTGGCAGGAAAAACGTTTTTAATCAATGATTTTATCACTGAGCACAATCTCGATTTTATGTTTTTAACGGAAACTTGGATTGAACAAAATAACAGTGCAGCTGTTCTTATTAGGGGTCGACCGATAATCGGCATTTGACCGATTATCGGTATCAGCCTTTTTTTTTATCAAATTACCGATACATCTTTGGCTCTGATGCGGCCGTTTCTCTGGCTGCAGTCACTACTCTGTACACGAGCAATGTCCCGCCCACAGCGCTATCTCATAGGCTATTAGTGAAGTGTCAATCAACACTGAAGATTTTTCGGGCGGGAGCCAGCCAGAGAGGCAGGACCTTCTCAGATTACAGGCAGGTGCGAAGAACGCAGACACAGACTGAAGCAAGCAGCAGCGCTGAGTGGCAGAGCCATACATGTGTTAAACCGAAGTTCAATAAACATCCCTATCCCCTATGCTGAAGTTGCAAAAACACCACGATCCAATTCTATCAGTTTCCCAGTTACACAGGGACGCGGGAAGTCGGTCAGAGTTGGGGGTGCGTGCAGCGTCTCGCAGCGGAGAAACTGTGGTGTGGAGGGGGGGTGGTCTGCGAGTGGAGCCTCGCCGTTTTTCAGATTGATATGTGAAGCTCATTAGCTAGCCAACATGTATCTAGCAAATGTTTAGCAAAATATTAGAAGTGAGGCTACTAGACTAACGTTAGGTCTACCGTAATAGCCTCACGTTTAATATTTTGCAAAACATTAGCTAGCACTAGTGTTTTGCAGTTGCTAGCAGCTTATTGGGATTTTATGCTGGATATACAGGCATTCTTTTGATATAATAAATTAAGCATTATTGTTAGTTAAGCATGTCAGCCTGCAGCCCCGCTTTTAACTATCTGTCTCTCTCTAACTCATTGCAGATGGCTGCACAAAAAAAAGGGCACAGAGAGGAAACCAGTTGTAAGATGTTTAAAAGTTAATTAAACATAATATATCCTTAAATGCATTTCAAAGAAGTTGTGTTGGAGTTTGTGTTATTCTACATTTTGACACCAAGATTTTCTGATTTTACTGCAAATGTATATCGGTTATCGGTCTTCTTGATTACTAATAATCGGTATCGGCCTTGAAAAAGCCATATCGATCGATCGATCCCTAGTTCTTATCGAATCAACCCCTCCCAACTTTAGTTTTATGAGTCAGGAAAGAATGCATAAGAAAGAGGGTGGAGTTGCTATTCTGTTCAATGATTCCCTTCAATGCAGGGAGACATTGTATGGGAACTTTGCTTCTTTTGAATATGTGGCCCTTCAGCTGAAATGCTCCTCTCGAGCTCTGTTCCTAAATATCTATAGACCACCCACATACTGTGCAAGCTTTTTTGATGACTTTACTGAACTGCTGTCTATAGTGTGTATTGACTTTGACCGTCTAGTCATTGTTGGTGATTTTAACATCCATGTTGACAACCCCCAGGACAGAGGGGCTAAATAACTGTTTTGTGTTCTTGATAGCTATGGACTGACTCAGCATGTGACGGAGCCCACGCACAATAAGGGGCACACTCTGGACTTAATTATCTCAAAGGGTCTGAATATCTCTAAGGTTGTGGTGACTGATGTTGCACTGTCTGACCATTCCTGTGTTTTCTTTGAGAGCTCTATTTCTGTTCACAAAAATGTTTAAAAAGAGGTAACCACAAAGCGATGTTTAACTGAAAATACTAGGGAAATGTTTACTCAGAATTTCTCTTCCACACTTTCCCCTGCCAACATCTCAGTAAATGAGCTAGTAGATCATTTTAATTCAAACATTTAAAATGTTATAGATGCCATTGCTCCAACTAGGTTAAAGGAACAGCAAATGTGTTGTCTCTGTCCACTTAACATCAATTCAGACATCATGACACAATTCCATCAGATTAATGATAAAAACCTAGAGGACATTATACAACTTCTGAAATCCTCCTCTTGCTGCCTTGATATTATTCCAACAGGATTTTTCAAAGATGTTTTGCCTTGCATGGCCTCAGATCTACTTCATATAGTAAACAAATCTCTTCACTCAGGTATTTTTCCACAGGCCCTGAAAACTGCAGTCATTAAACCGCTCTTAAAAAAGAATAATCTAGATGCTTCAGTAATGAACAATTACAGGCCCATATCAAACCTGCCATTTCTAGGTAAAATCATTGAAAAAGTTGTTTTTCAACAGTTGAGTAACTTCTTGCATTTAAATAACTGTTTCGATGTGTTCCAGTCAGGATTTCGTCCAAACCACAGCACTGAGACTGCTCTTGTAAAATTCTCAATGACATCCACTTAAACACAGACAGTGGCAGAACTTCAGTGTTAGTATTATTAGATCTCAGTGCTGCGTTTGACATTACTAGACCGACTAGAAAACTGGGTGGGACTTTCGGAAACAGTTCTAAATTGGTTTGAATCCTACTTAAAGGACAGAAAAAACGTTGTTTCTATGGGTAAATACAAAAACATTGTCAATCTGAGTTGACATGTGGGATACCTCAAGGCTCCATATTGGGGCCTCTTCTCTTTAACATCTACATGTTACCACTGGCTCAGATAATGAAAAACAACGAAATAAGTTACCATAGCTATGCGGATGACACACACCCGCCCATTTAGAAGGAAGATATGATTGGTCAATTGTACTGTCATTTGCCATTACTCTCTCGTTGAGTTACTATAGCTGGCCCTCTGTGAATGTATAGAGGGACCAACAAGCTGTTTTTTTTTACGTTTTAAAATATTATTTTTTAGAATATCTTAGGCCCTCACAGAGGGCCTAGAGGGCCCTGACGGCTCATCACTGCAAGGTAAATTATTCCTTGTCCGACAGGTTTTCTTATTTTATTGCCATCATGAAACAATGTGTATGTGTACCTGTGTGTGTGTGGTACATGCATGTTTAAACTTGCTTTTGTCTGTGTGTGTATCTGGGTGACTATGTGACAAAAGGGAATGTGTGTGTGAGTGCGTGTGTGTGTGTAGCTCTGTCGAGCAATCACTGTCCCTCTCATCAGGCTTGGAGTGTGTAGCTGTGAATGGATGGCACAGTCTCCTGTAACAATAGCCAATACTGCAGAGAGACTAGATCAAAGTAACAAAGATGGATATTCATTGCAAACACTGGATGGATATAAAAAATATATATCAAGAAATAAATCATCAAAGTGAGTTCTGATTGATATACTGATGATTGTTGAGGAAACCGGGCCAAGTCGTCCATTTGCAAATGTGCACCCTCTCTGAAAGAGGAGGTTCAAAGGTCACAGCGTCTAGAGTTGTGATAACGTTTATATTAGTGCAAATAGACACATCAAAGCAGCCTGCATCACTGGGATTGGGAATTGTTTCAGCATGTCGTAAATAAGTGTGTTGATACCATTATTACAGCCTCCACTGTTATTTGTTTAGATATGTGATCAGACAAGGATTGCGTTGTATGTCAGACAGGCGCGCCGGATTCATTTTAGAAGTGGGGGGGCCAAAAAGGTGCGTGTGTATGGCCCAATCCCAAACCACGCCTTACCCCCTGATCCCACCGGAAGCGTCTGCACTGCGGCCGCGCCGCGACCTCCTCCTGCGTCACCCACCAGGCGCGTTTCAAAACGTTGCAGAAGCGGAGCGTCGTGTGTGCAGCCTCGCAGTTGTTGGATGAACGTTCCACTTCCTGCCTGCGCTGCGCTGCGCCGCATCAAAAATAGGATTCATCCTATATTTTAGAAATTCCTTGCGGCGAGGAGCTTCTGGGACGCTTCGAGCCGTGGCGCAGCGCGGCGCAGCGGGTCTGGTGGAATAGCACTCATTGACTAGAGTGGCCGCGATCGCTAAAAACGTCGCAGACGCTCCTGGTGGGATTAGGGGGTTACACCCTACCCCTACAACACTCCCCCTCCGTGACGGAGTGAACTCCGTGGAGTGACACATGAGGCTCCCTCCTGTCAGATGGAGGGAGTAAATACAGCGGCAAGCTTTGGGACAAACTCCCCTCTCTCCGGCAGAAACAGGAAATGCCGTAACTGTATGTAACAACGGTTTCAAATCAGCATCTCTTTGACAAAAAATGTAAATTAGTAACTCAAATAAAACTCCAAACATCTTTAATTGTGTTACTTTTTTGTAAAGCTCTTTTAGTTTTAAACCTGATGTTTATAAGCTTCTTAGTTTTGGCAACAGTTTGTAAATATACACAACTTTATAATAAAATGCACACATTTAACTTTTTCTAGACTAAACACAGGTATGATCCTAAGTTAAAAAAAAAATGAGGTTATCATGAGGTAGTTAACATCGCAGTTTATCAGTTGGTTATTGATTCTGCGTCAGTCTTAGGACAGTCATACATTCCTATGAAGTCTTCATGGACAACATAATCAGCTGATCGTACCCATTGTACAGTCAGAGACAACTGTTCATGATTGCTAGGCCCTGTCGGGTTAGAAACTGCAGACAGCGCAGTTGCTCCATCATTTCATCTCTTATTTTTTCCTGCTCTGAAGAAAGCGCACTTTTTTTTAAATGAGACCTTTCGTGGCTGTCCAGGAGGCTTGGGCACTTGTTCCAGTTATTAACAAAGCTATCATCTCCACATTTTGAGAAAGTTACAAGCCGTTTGACAGCAGCAAATCTGCAGATTTCACAGAAGGCCCATTTGGTGGTTTTGCAAATAATTAACCACTCTCTGTTTTTGTACCATTCTGCGTTGAAGTACTTTTCTCTTTGCCCAAATAATCTAGCTGTCTCCTTTTTTTCGACAGTTAGCTGTACAGCTTTACCTGTCTCAATGTCCCGACAACAAACCTCCATGCAGTCGGAACCAGCCTGTTTCGGTTCAACGACGGCGGTGGCGGCGGTGGTTTTGACAGTTTCTGCGGCCGCAGACTCAAAGCTGCTGCTTTTGGGTTCATCTGGCTTCGCTGATGAAGGTCCAGGCTCCGGAGATGTGGATATCAGGGATGTGACCTTCCAGTTGTTAAATGTAAGTTTAGATTGACTGTATTTAGTTTTCTTCTGCGCTGGTTCTTCTGACATGTTTGCAAGTGTATCTATTCTTTCTATCTGGTTAACGGCTGACACACACAGAACAACGTAACAAATAAAGGAACAGAGCGACAGACCCGTGCAAAATGGTTCTGTCTGCCACAGCGTTGACACCTCTGTCCCTTGGCAGGGCAGTTCGGAGCTCGACTCTGGTGCGATGATGAGCCACAATTACCACAGGGCCGGCGTGCTGCCGTACCCTGGCGTGCTGCAAAGTTCACATCAAAGTTGTCCTCAGGGAAAACCTCCATGGGTAGCGCCACCGTTTGAGTTAGTAGCATGGGTCTGTGGGGAAAAGAACCGGAGGAGGGAGCTAGCTGGGATGCTAAGGCTGCTGCTGACTCAAGTGAGCTTGTCTGTCATCATTAGCAGCTTTTCTCTGAGCGTCGAGCTGTTAGTGTGCTCAGCCAGCTGATCCCGTATTAGTTCATCCTCCAGCGCCCCGAATTTACAGAGGCTGGCTAGTCCCCTCAGATCAGCCAAGTAATGGTGGACGGACTCACCCGCCTGTTGCCGGCGTTGCTGAAAAACAATCCGCCGGAGCAGTGTAACACAGTCCGCATATTTCGGAGCGAGTCCGAGAGTCCGAAAAATCCGCTGTCCCTCGCTGCCCAGTGAGTGTATCAGCAGGGCTTTCTTCCTGTCGTCTTTAGCTTCAGCTATCCCCGCGGCTACTATGAACGTTTCGAAGGACTCAAGCCAGCGAACCCACGGAATCGGCGGTTCGCCCGGCAGTGCGAGGAACGGGGAGAGAGGTGAGTGTAGAGAATCCATAAGCCTCGTCGCCAATGTTGTATATAAAAGACTATGGACTACGACATTTAGGTTGACCGTTTATTGAACACCTTGTTGCATACGCTCCCATGACAACACCACAACAACACAACTGTATCCGGTTCACACATCCCAAAACTCCCGGTGCCATCTTAAAGGCACAGTCACACCTGATGTGACACATACATAACACAAATTATCAAAATACTACGATGGGAAGATATTTTCGTTTCGATTACTGGTCTGGGGGAAGCTCGTGTGTGTGTGTGTGTGTATACGTGTGTGTGTTTGTGTATTTTTGCGTTTGTGTGTTTCCCGGGAAAACACTCACGAGAAACACCGGCTGTTGTTATGTCGTGACGTAAAGTTACTCCGTTCTCCGCTTGTAATTATGCCGTTTCAAGCTTCAAAGTTGTATCTTCTGAATTTGCCGAAACAAGTTTAATATTCTGAAAGCTAAGACTTTTTTTATTTGAAATCAGATACAAACAAACTGCAACGGACCCTGATGTGTTATATTAGTATACGCCTTACATTCATAATTTCAGCAGAGGGAGGGGAAGCAGCGCTGTGGAAGAGCAGTGAGAGTGAGAGCTGTCATCTTCCCTTTACAAGTTTCAAACATGCCTGTAGCTAGAGATTGCATATAACAATCAAAAATAACAAAATATACACAGCTAGGTCAGATCGCGTTTTTGATGCGACTTTAGAGTGGAGGGGAATTATTGAAACGGGATTTGTACAGTGTTCCGCGGCATCCGCTGCTGCGAAAATGTGGAGCAGGGCTGAAAAGTGGGGCCCCCTGGCCCCCCCGCTTCCGGCGCCCTTGATGTCAGACTGTAAGGATAAGATCCATAAACAGTCACCTACATAAACCACCAGTGTGACCGTAATATAACCAGGTGCAGCTGAAGGCTTGATACTGGTCTCACTGGTCTCGTGACAGGCTGGAGGCGTCAGGTACACGCATGGCTAATAATAAGATAAGATATACTTTTATTGATCCCAGTTTGGGAAATGATTTGATCACAGCAGCACGTCACAATTGCACATCAATTAAAAATGAAATAAAAAAATGAAATAAAGCGCCCCCATATAGCTCACCTGGTAGAGCTGACCCATGTACTCAGTTCCCATGCGGAGGACTCAGGTTTGAATCCGGCGTGGAACCATGTACGCATGTCATCCCCTCTGTCTGTAAATGGAAAATCGTCCAAATGGCACCAGACTTAAGATGATGGTTAATGGTCCGGCCTTGAACAGCTCTGTCAATTATGGGGTGTCGTCATATGCCGTGTGTAGTGGACATTTGTATTATATCCTTATATGCTTAAACCAAATGCTTCTCAACACATTGTAAAACACCTATATCATTTCCTGAGATGTGCTGTTTTCTTCTTATACTCCACTGTGGGTCTATTCCCAAGCACTTCAAGGCCACAGAGCTGATTTCGCTACTAGGTTGAGACTCACACAAAGTCACACAAGAACTTCCCTTTTCTGAGAACCGTTATACTATCTACAGCTCAAGGACAGGTGTCTAATAACAATATGACGGTGTGAAGACAGATTTCTGAACTTCCCACTCTCTCTTGTATATAAGCTTTGCTATTTTGTATATCTGCGCACACTCACGCAGACTATTCTATACTCTGTGAGACCTGTGTCTATTTTATTGTATCTTATGTATTTGAAGCTTCAAATAAATAAGCATAAAGACAACTCTGTCTGATTCACCATTTATTTGTTTTTGATCACTCTGACTTGTACTCTCCACAGTGTTGGGTCTCAGATTTCCATAACAATTGGCGTTGTCGGCAGGATCTCTGCAAATTCGATTGGGGACACCTACGGACGCTGGTGGTCGCTAGCTCCAGGATCCTCGGATCCTCCTCTACCTCGACAGAAACCGTACGGGACGAGAGGACCAGCGCCGGGGGTGGAACCGATTGACTTCACGAGATCCAACGAACTCAAAAGGCTTTCAATACTCGGTGAGATGTACAGTGTTTAAATTGTTTAAAGTTAAACGTAATTAAACTCCATGACATTTATGAGAGGGACTGCTCGAAAGTAGGATATTTGGGATATCCATCGTAGCCTGGGTTTACGATCAGTCTTTGTGTGATTTGTACTGAGGAACAAAATATCACATCACCGACGGGTGAAAAATAGTGTTTTGGTAACACGGGGTGTTTAGAGTAAACACTAAAAGACTTTATTATGGAACGCAAAGCAGAGAAGGGGGCTTGTACACCCTCCTGAGGGTCCGATTGTGGATGTCATGCGAGCAGAAATGGTGAAAACAGTCTGTCTAAATTAAATATCTGGACGGAAATGTTTGGATTTCCAAAGGGAGGTTTTTTGAGTAAATTAAAAATCAAGAACCTAAAGAATACATTACAAGAACATGAAGATGGAATGAAGGGTAAAAATAAAGTTAAAGTAAAAGACTTATAGAAAACTGGACACTCACAGAAAGTGTTTATAATACTGGGGAGTAAAAGAAGGCAGTTGGCCTTGGGTATTAAAGAAAACATTAAGGTTGAAGATGAATGTGAAGAAAAGAAGGAAAATAAATTATTTCCAAAACCAGTTAAACCCCAGACATCTCTGTGTCCTTCCATTGCAGGTCTGAATGACCTCTCCTCGACTGGGTATCCTTTCCCTCCCCCGGGGTACAACCCTGGCAATCCGGCTGGCCCACCTCAACCACCTCCACCGCCACTACAAGCCCCAGCCATGCAGTCAACAGACTCCCCGTAAGCTCGTCCACCCCCATCAGCCCCAAGTAGATGGGGACAACAGCGGGATAAACAAACCCGATGGGGGACACACCTCAGATAATGCCTTTCTCAACGGACTCACAGACACAGCGCAAGCTACGCAGAATGCTGACCGCTCACAATACCGAGGGAGAGGCAGAAGAGGTTTTCCGAGGCAGAAGACGAGAAGCAAGACCTTTATTTGACGAAAGATGTTTCAAGTGTGGCAGTGTTGAACATTGGATTATGGGACTGCTCACAGAACACTGGCAGTAGAGGCAGAGAGGGACAGCAAGGACGGGGCCATTCACAATCAGACTGACCTACACCAGATGGGGAGGAAGGGGCCCGATTGAGCGAGACGGAAATTCAGCCAGCAGCATCGAACCAGGGAAGTGACACACACACAAACACATCATGCTATTGAGTAATTGGAAAATGTAGAAGACATGTCTGTGGTTAAAGAGGGTATATATATTTGAAATATGACAGTGAAACAGCATTTAAGAAATGTCCCACACTAACTTTATCTAACATGGGTGTTGATGTTCCATTTTTGGGTTGATTCTGGGGCTACACATTCTGTGGTAAAAAGGGCAGATTTGCCTGATTGCAAATTTAGTGGTAGATTTATTCACTCAATAGGAGCGGCTGGGGTAACTGTAAAGGAGAAGTTTTTGTATCACTTCAGAGTAAAGATAACGGTGATGATAGTCATCCATTTGCCACATCAGTCAAAATCTGTTTCCTTTTATCATCTGTCTGCCCAATAAATTTACTGGGCAGAGATCTGATTCTCCGGTTCGGCTTAGACCTCATTTATCCACAAATGAGGGTCTTAAAGTCCGGCAGCCATCTCCTACGATGGTTAAAAACTGGCATTTGATGATAAAGAACTGGTGAATGTGTATCAAATGGCTGCTGACATATCCTGATTCTCAGGCGTTGTTGCGTTTGACTGATCAACGTGTTTTTCCACCTGCTGTGTTCATGGAGGCTTCTCATTTGCATTGTACTATTAACGTTGTTGATGATCCGTGTAAATGCTATGATGAGAGTTTTTCTGTTAGAATGTGTGAATGATGAGCTCATGCTTAAAACTATGTATTGGAGTTTGCTGTGCAGCGCTGGTTCCTGTTGCACTCACACAACACAAACTGTGTCAAATCCCAGGGGCGGTCCACACATTTCACTAGCCAGGGGCCCCACTGATAGATGGAGAGATTTGGGTCCAATCGTGAAAGACTGGGAATCTAGTACTGATTGGACTAACACAGACGACCCGTTGATTGAGTATTCCCCATCACATGACGTGTTTAAGTACAGCATTGACTGCTCAGTTCATGTACTGCGTTCTCTGACTCTCACAGGCAATGATGACTATGTTAACCCCGTTGCTGGCCCGGAGTTCTAATTTTTCAGTCATATTTCTGAGCTCCCTGACGCGCTAAAAACAGTGCCTAAAACACTGTGGGCAGTTCACAAATATGATGTAGGGTTAATTCGCTCTGCGGAGCCTGTGGTTATCACTCCTAAGTCCACGTTCCGTCCAAATCAACCCCAGTACCCATTGAAACGTGAAGCTGTTGATGGCATTCGGCCTCTGCTTAAACAAGGGGTCATTATTCCGTGTAATGATTCCCCGGTCCGCACTCCAGTGTTTCCTGTCAAAAAGATCAGAGACAAAACCTCCTGACGAGTGGAGATTTGTCCAGGATTTACGAGCTGTAAATGCAGCTGTGCATGCACGTTCTTCCCAAATCCTTATCTGATTATTTCCCAAGTTCCAGCCTCTGCAACATTTTTTTTTACTGTCACAGATCTCTAAAATGCATTTGTCAGTGTTCCTGTACATAAAGACAGTCAATTTTTGTTCACATTTGAATATAATGGTAAACCTTACACATTCACACGTTTGTGTCAAGGCTACTGTGAATCTCCTACTGTGTACAACCAGGCATTGTGTACAAGGTTGGTCTCTCTCCAAGTTTCTAAAGGCACCGCTCTCATACAAGGCCAGTTTGATGACCTCATGATTTGCGCACCCACAGCAGAACAGTGTGGAGCTGATACCATTTCCTTGTTAAAATACCTCGCAGCCGAGGGCCAGAAGGCCAGAAGGCCAGTTTGTCAAAACTCCAATATGTACAAAGAACAGTTACATTTTTGAGTCATGTCATTTCAGGAGAGGGGAAAACGCTTTCAGATAAGCGTATTGCATCATTGGCTGCTCTGTCAAAACCTGTCACTAAGCGACAGATGATTCCCCTGCCATTCTTGCGTATGTGTTCATAACACACGGCTGTTGTTATGCTTGCTGTGATGTTACATTAGTCCGTTCTCTGCTTGTAATTATGCCGTTACAAGCTTCAAAGTTGTATTTATCATCTGAATTTGCCGAAACAAGTTTAATATTCTGTAAGCCAATACTTTGTTTATTCGAAAACAGATGAAAACAAACTGTCTTTTATACAAAATGGAAGTAAAACTACATGTTGCTTTAATCCCATGTAATTGTAGAATTAACACAGTCTTCCTTTGTATAAGTCAGGTGTCTTGAGTAGTCAAAATTACCTACAAATCATTGTACACATTTGTAAATATTATTTTCCACTTGTTACCATTGTGAGTCTATTTGTATGCAGCTCTGCGTGATTTTGTAGCTACAATTCAGACTAATACACTACCAGAGGTGGAATAAGTACTCAGATATTGTACTTGAGTAAAAGTACAAGTACTCAGATCTTGTACTTGAGTAAAATTAGAAGTACCAGAGTTTTACAGTAAAAGTCCTGCATTCAAAATGTTCCTCAAGTAAAAGTAGAAAAGTATTTTCATCAAAATATAGTTAAAGACAGTAAAAGTATTCATTGTGCAGATTGGTCCATTTCAGAATAATATATATGATGTGTTTTATAATGATTGATCATGAAAGTGTTCTCAAAGCTGGTAAAGGTGCAGCTAGTTTGAATTACTTTGTAAACTGCAGGGTAGCTGGTGGATTTACTCCAGGTGGAACTAAAATCTGATTATATCACTTGATTATATTTCACATCATTCATCCACATCTGTGAAGTAACTAGAGGTATTAAATATATGTAGTGAAGGAAAAGTACACCATGTACCTCTGACTTATGTTCACTGCCAACCTAAAAGTACCTTAAAAAATAGTAATCAATGATGTATTGAAAAGTTATTTGGCTGATTGTTTTTATATCGGCTCAGCCAGGTTATATGGGAGGCCCAGTCTACGTACACTCTAAAAACAAATGCTTGGCTAAACAAAGAAAATCAAGGCAATAGGTTTCATCGATGGTTATTGAGTTAAGACAACTTCTAATGACATTTTGTTAAAGCAACAAAGTTATTTGAGTTAGGGGAGAAGGCGTTTCCTCCACAATCAGGTGTTTTCAATTACCACTTACTTAATAATTGGTAGCATAAACACAAGTTTTTAAGTTGATTACTCCAAAAGTTCCAACTTGTTTTACCGTAGGATTTAAATGTAATCTTAAATTGTATGTACTTAATTACCACATGTTGAACATGAACACATGTTTTTAAGTTGACAGCCATTTGTAAATTAAGTTGCTCCAAATAATATTGTATTCAATAGGGTTTTTCTCTTAGCTTTTCCATGTTTTGCCTTTAAAGAAAGAAATTAATTGATTCCACAACAAAAATATTAGGCAATTCACTTTTTATTTTTGAACTGCAGTTGTTTATTTCAACACATGATGTTTCAATCAGGAGAGTTTGAATTTCAAGTTGTATTTTAATGACAAAAGATGACACTCACCTTAAAATGTCCTTTGTATATTTATATTTGTCTTAACTGTGGGAACTTGTCCAGGCATCTTAAGTGGGAGTGGACTTGAAATCCTTAACTCAAGGTGTAGAACAATTAAGTTATCAAGCCAATTGCATTACTTACTTCAACTTGAATTTAGTTTGAAATCAATTAACGCAGAAATCAGAGTTCAAATGACACACAATATTAAGTTGATGTAATTACCAACATTATTACGTCAACACAACTTATAAATTAATGTTGCAACTTAAAATGTTTATCTAAATCAATTAACTCACATTTTTATCTTGCAACCAGTGCATTTAATTAAGTGGAGGTGAAAGGTCGCCTGAATTCGTTTTTAGACGTACAGATCACTCATTTTGAAATATTAAACTTAGTTTTCTTTTCTTTAATTTTTCATCCTGGTGTAGAATGCTATCACGAAACACACATTTGGTTGTTTATAGCATAAAGAACATCTGAGTTAATGTGAGGTAGGGAAATAATCATTTGAGTATGTTCATATAAATATGTAATTTACAACAGCTTGATCCTTGAAAATGCTTGAAAAGTGCTTGAATTTGACTTTGGAAAAGGTGTAATAACCCTCTTATGCCTTTGCCTGAAGACGGTGACGAACACGACTGTGTTGCCGAACTTTCCATTGTGTGCACACCTAGACCGGACTTAAAAGACGTTCCTCTGACCAACGCTGACCTCATTTTGTATGTTGATGGGTCTGCCTCTCGCGACCAAGGGGGCACTAATCGGGTGGGTTTTTCTGTTGTTTCAGATTCTGCTGTACTCCGTTCTGGACCACTTCCATGTCACCTCTCAGCACAAGCAGCAGAGCTCATCGCACTAACTGAAGCCTGCACGTTTGCAGAAGGCAAAACCGTGACTATTTACACTGACTCACGCTATGCTTTTGGGGTAGTACACGATTTTGGGGCTATTTGGAAGTGTAGACAATTTCTGAAATCTGATGGCAAACCAGTACTAAACCATGTACTGGTTGCAGGCTTACTAGACGCCATTCTGCTCCCATCTGAAGTGGCAGTCTGTAAATGTGCCGCACACGCAAGCAGTACAGACCCAGTTTCCCTAGGAAATGCGTCTGCTGACTCAGCCGCAAAGGCAGCTGCTCTGATTCCTCTCGCACCTCACGCACAATCATTTGTTAAAATCCCTGTCTCCTCCTTCACTGACAAAATGTCGTCACTGACTTCCATGCAGCAGCTCGCTACACCAGTTGAGAAAGCTCAGTGGAAGGCTGCTGGGGCTGTTTTTGACCCAACCTCCACCATCTGGGTTGGTCCAAATTCTAATCCATGTCTCCCAAGACATTTCTTCCCTCATCTTGGTAAGTTGACACATGGGTTGGGTCATGTGTCAAAAGGGGGGATGTTAGAGTCTATCAATCAGGAGTGGTTAAAAAGGGGGTTCACAGTAACAGCTCAGAAGCACTGTGAAGCATGCCTAATTTGCATTATGCACATCCACCTCCCAGCAGGCCATTTGAGCACTGTTAACTGTGTTCTTATTCTCAGCGTCCAGGAAAGAGAAGCTTAAAAAGGAGACTAAATGGAGTCTCTGGAGGTTCAAATTTGGTACTTTAATTAATAAAAAGGCGCAGTAAAGTCACAAACAGGATATTGTTCGACAGGAGAGAAAGTCTGCAGCTTCCTCTCCCAGGTGCTGGTCGTGCAGAAGAGAGCTTACAAGCATTCGTCCTTCCCGCTTGCTCGCTGTTCGCTCCTCCTCTCTGTGAGCTGTAGTGACGTAAGGGACTTCCCCCTCTCGTTCGTCTGTGTCCGATATCGCGTTAAACAGAGGATTTCGACATTTTACATTCATTGCTTACTTCCACATGCCTTTTCTCCTCCTTATCTCTTTCATAACTTTATATTTAATACATTTTAACGGCTGCAATCGTTACTTTTCCCTAAAACCTGAAGTCAAGCTACTGTTGGTATTTCGGAGATCCCTTCCGGAATAGCTTTTCAAAATAAACTTTCACCACAGGCGTAAGCTAACCGGAAGTATTTTCACAATAAAACAGTTGTAAAAGTACTGGTGTTTAATCTATTTTATATCATCAAATATTGATTTTAATTTCTAACACTCTGAAGTTACCTCGCTAACCGCAAATCCGGCTTCGTAGTACAGGCCACAGAGCACTTTGAATCTTCATGGGTATTGTGAAAAGATTTGGATTTATTGGTGACTAACAATTCATTACAATTCATGCCCTGTCCTCGGCGATTTAACCAGACGCAGAGCTACTCGGGCCGGTTGCAATTTGCAGAAATGGTCTATTATAAATCAATTTTCTTCATGCCGTGAGCAAATTGGGCAAAGAAACACACCAGTAATTTATTAAAAACGATGTAAATGATGCAATGGTTGTTTTACAGAAGCACATGGGAAGCCTTCATTGGAAACTTGGAAAATGGCAGGCGTTTTCAAAAAATACCTGGCAATGATTGGGTGAACCTGAAGTCAACCGGGAGAAGAAAAAACAACATATTTTACAACAACAACAATCTTAAGTGTTGTTTTTTCTCTCTGCTTTCAATGTTTGTATATGTACATGTATGCGGAACTGCCCAGAACAAATGTCCTTACGGGGACAATAAAGTATATCGTATATTATCGTATTGTATCGTACCCCAGGCCACAGGTAGGAAGTTGGAGGACCGGACCAAAACACATTATTTATCAGAGGTGTGGACTCGATTCACATGACTTGGACTTGAGTCAGACTCGAGTCACCAATTTGATGACTTTGGACTCTACTTGACAAAATCACAAAACACTTGCGACTCGACTTGGACTTGAAGACCAATGACTCTGGGCTTGACTTGGACTTGAGCCTTCTGACTTGAGGTGACTTGATAATTTAATTCAGAGGTCTCCAACACGCCGGTCGCGAGCTGCCGCTAGAAGAGCAGACTCCCGTCGGGGAGAGCAGAATCTCCAGCCGCTTCTACTCTTGCTGAGAATCCTTGCAGGCAGGGGCGGGTCTTTATTTAGCTGGGCCACCATGCGGCCAATCATATGCGAGGACACACTAGGATCATCCCATTATGTGAAAGAAGGGTGGGGGGCAGACGCTCCAAATACAGCAGGTGTAGTGGTACAGGCCAGCTACACAGAGCGACGGGGAGACGGATTTAAATGCAAGCGCGTCGGAAAAAGTCAAGAAATGAGCGAAAACCGAAAAAAGAAGCAGCATCTGGCTGCTTTTCAATGATATTGGAGAAAGCAAAGCTGAGTGCAGGATTTCTAAAATGAAAATAACCTTCAGAGCAGGTTTTTTGGTAACCACTCAGGATTTATTGTCAGAGGTGGGAGAAGTTCAGATCTTGTACTTGAGTAAAGTACCAGAGTGTAGGAATACTCGGTTACAATAAAAAGTATATAAGTAAAAGTACAAAAGTATTAGCATCAAAATATACTTAAAGTACCACCTGCAGAGGGATCTAGATGCAGGTGTTCTTTTCCCCATAAAGACGCCTCGCTGCATATTATCCCTTGCATAAAGATAGATTGTGGGTCCCTTATAACATGTTGTACACAGTGGAAATAAACATTCTGGTTACCTCAACATCAGGGATCTTATACATTAAACTCCTTCTGAATCAAACCGTCACGGTAGCCTTACCTTACTGATCCCTCTTAAAATAGAAAAAAACACGTTACTTTACCAGCAGAGAGAAACTTGATTATTACAGTATTAATGTGACTAATAAAGAGCAGTTTGATTATTAAGTATTATTCTGTTGATCGATGTCATTACATTTGGTGAAAAGCACATAATGACTTGCTTAAGACTCGTTTTGTCAAAGTTTAGGACTTGGACTTGACTTGAACTTGCCCATCCTGACTTGAGACTTGACTTGGACTTGAGCACAAAGACTTGAGACTTGACTCGGACTTGAGCGCAAAGACTTGAGACTTGACTCGGACTTGCAAAACAATGACTTGGTCCGACCTCTGTTAGACTGTTACTTATAAATAGATAATGTGTGATCCTGTGATATCAAAACTAATGTTAAACTTCTTCTCAAAACCCTCTCTCAGAACACGTTCACGTATACAAGTGGATAACAATTATTTAGAAAAATAATTGTCTTACTTGTAAAACGATCAGGCCTTAGGTCCTGTACTACATGTTTCTTTCTTCTTGCTTGCAGTGTATATTGCAATGATTGCTCTTTCCTACTATAACAACCCAATGTCCCCACAGGGATCAATATAGTTTAGCTTTATCCTATAATGATGACAAATTCAGCGAGCAAATTGTACTAAATTGTTTATCTGAGAACCCATTTTATGGATTTTATATGCAAAGTAATCAAATGTGACAAACGGATGAAGCTACAGGGCTGAATCGTGATATCTCACAGAATTACATCACACATTACAATGTAAAGCAAAGAGCTCTATGTAATGTATTGGATTTTAAATGTGGCCTGATAAAGAGGGTCTAACAGGGATGAGCAGTGTACTGAGACAGAGTGCTGAAGATATTCTGTAATGACAGGGAAATATATGAGTGCATGCTAAGACACAGTAAATGTGATAAAAGCAAGGACAGTTTATAGTGTTCCATTTCATATGTCAAAGTAATTCATCTCTGTATTCATTCAACCATCAACATAATCGTTCCTGCATCCATCGGTGCTGAGCTGCATTTCAGCATCAAATACAAGGTTTTCACTTGAAATGTACAAGACATTTCCTTGTGCTTATGCTAAACACCTGTATTTCAAATGTCTTGTGAAGGGTGTGGACAGATACCAGTGAACTCTCTTGTACCCTATTTCAAACTGGAATTAAGTGTGATCTCTTTCTTGATAGGTAATCTGGGTCAGTAAAAATGCGTTTTAATGTAAGTGTTAGCACCCAGAATGCATTGCAGCATAATAGGTGAACTTTAATACTATTGCTTTAAACTAACCTAATACAATTACGTGGAATCTGTTGACAAAATATATTTAATTAAAGTCAATATTACATGTTTCAGTGAAGAGTTGCTGTTATAAAACATAATAATGTCTTTTGAGTGATAACTGGTCAAATTATAGCTTTCCCTATCCTGACTCTCACCCTCAGCTTCATTTGTCTGATCAAACTGTTCAGTGAGAAAATAGAAAGTGAGTATTTTGGAAAAGGTGAATAAAAGGTTAACGTCAAATTATCAATCAATCAAACTTGTACTACTGAGCTGTATTTCATTATATAGTGTGATCTCTGGATGTCTTGCAAAATGACAAATGGCCAGCAGGGATTCACTGTGTTAAAGGTCCCATGTCATGGCCATTTATACTGTAGAGATGGCAAATCCGGATCTTTTTACGGACTCGGAGTCTTCTGAGTCAGTCATTGAAGAGATCCGGATCATACGAGTCCTTTGAGTCAGAATCACCAAGAGCTTAGAAATCCTACCGGTGAAACCGAAAAGTTGTTGCATTTCACAAGCATATTAAACTAACGTTACATTAACCTCCGCTACACAGTGTATTTTGCTTTAATAAAAAATGTTGATCACAAAATATTTGGCGATTTGGCGAATCTGAGTCTGCTGTTGACTCGTGCATAACGACGAATCTGCTGGATCTCTGGATCTGCTGCTATACGGTTACGGCTCTGAGTCCGCACGGGTCTGCTATGTTTTGCACAGTGAGTCAGGATTTGCGAATCTCTGAGTCTGCTGTTGACTCGTGCACATAGCTGCGGGAAGTAGGGGTGCTGGAGGCGGGGCTGCGAATGATGTGCATTTGAAAAACGTCATGTTACTGTTGTTGAAATCTCTCCCCACTTTTGTCCGCACCCCCTAAATAAAATGACTTCCCAGTTCCCGCAGCTATGCTCGTGCATTACGAGTCTGGATCTCTGGATCCCCACGAGTCTGCAGGAAGTGAAGGAAGTTTCCTTGATTCAGTGAGTCAGGATTTGCCAATCTGAGTCTGCTGTTGACTCGTGCATGATGAGTCTGCCTGGATCTCTGGATCTGCTACGGTTACCGGTTACGGCTCTGAGTCCGCACTAGTGTTAATTTCGTTGACTAAAACTACGACGAAATATGTTCGTCAACAACCTTCTTTTCCATGACTAAACCGAGACGATGACGAGACGATGACGAGACGATGACGTGACGGCACCGACGGCAGTAAACAATAACTGTAACGAAATCAACATGCGAGTGACGAGACGAAAATGTAGTTTACTAAATAAAAACTATCCCAAAATCTCTCTTTACTTTCGTTGACGAAAAATGAGGAGACGAAATATTATCAAAGATAACGTTACATCTCTGATAGTCAGTTTTTCTCCCAGCAGTTCCATTTCTGGTGCTGCGGCTGGGCAGCAGCTGTGTGTCTGTGCTGCACGCAGCGGTACATTTGAATTACACCGGGCCAGCGGCACACTGTGAACTGTCAGGAAGACGCGGGTCTAACTCATGGTCTAACTAACCTTATTTAACAGAAAATAAAATGGCAACAACAGGGCTTGGGACTGGGAGCAGTGGTCGCGTCAGCACGAGTGAGTGACGAGTTGTGTACAGACTTGCGGGTAATAATGGATAATGACGGAAATGTTACGATCCTGTCCGTCAAAATGACTGACAACGAAAAAGTCTAAAGCCACCACTGCTTGGGAGAAAGAAACTGTGATATTTGGTCCCATTTTCGCTACAATGAAGCGGAGAAAAAAAGCGAATGCATTGTTTTATCAGAAGGGAAGCAATGTGGCCATAACACAGCTGGTAACAACACCACAAACCTGAGCAGATACTCTCTGCAAAGCTGCATTCTTAATCATTCAACCTGTGTTTTTCATCAAATAAGGACAAGATATAATCTTATTGTGAAATACGTTTGACTAAAATGACAAATTATTGGTTTTGGCTAGACTAGTTTGACAGAAATGTTTTATATAATCTGACGACTAAAAAAGACTCAACAGTTTTCATTGACTAAAAGTAGACTAAAATAATTAGTTTTCTTTGACTAAAATAAGACTAAAATGCTCAGACTTTTAGCCGACTAAACCAGCCCGAGCACACACACCCTCAGCCTGGCTGGGAGTTTGTGTGTGTGCTCACACAGAGGCCGTTTCTCAATCGCGAGTAAAACTACTGCAGAGCAACTATTTCAAGTATACTACGTCATCGAGTGGTTGCCCAGCATTCTGCGCCACGTGGTATACTTGAAATAGTTGCTCTGCAGCATGTGTACTCACGATTGAGAAACGGCCACAGACTCACAGCCTCGCCGCGTCCCGCTGTCTCAGGGAGGAGAAATCGGTGGAGCTGCAGCTGAGAAAAGATTGAGTGTGTGTGTGTGAGGATGTCTTAACGTAACTTAACGTAACGGCTCCGCGAATTGGTCCATTTGGACGCTACTGGGTGTACTTTGAGGGTTTGACTTTGCAGACCATTTACATGCATAAAAACCTTCATAACACACAAGGGGACGGGTAATAAACGGAAAAGCATGACATGGGACCTTTAAGTAAGGAAGAAATCATCTGAGGGATTCTGATAAACTTGTGATCGCTCTATTGATTAATTCCACAGGAATCACTTTGTATATTTTTATCAAGGTCATTGTAAACACAACTTAGAAATAACTTTTAATGGGGATTTCTATGAGTTAAAGGCTTTTTGAATCTTTCAAACATACATAAAAAAAACGTATTATTGAGTGTTCAAAAACAAGTCATTTGAAAACATCATCTGATACATGTAGTGCTCCTCTGTGTTTTCATATTTTGAATAAAATAGTTTTTGCCGGACCCCGTATAAAACCATTTTCTCAAGCTCTGAGGTTCATATTCTTATACTCACCCACCCATGCAATTAGATAGAAAGCAGACTGGCAGTCACACACACACACACACACAAACACACAAAATCCTTCAAAATAGCACACATTGTTACGCACAGGCAATTTAAACTGTTTTTGTTGACGGACTCTTTCAAAATGCATTGGCTCTTTATCTTAAACAGTGTGGCAGCATGGAGAGTGAGGGGGGGGACTGCTGAAAGAAATACTTATCTGTTCTGTTGTATGTTACCCTGGAGATGGAAGGAGGGTCAGATAGAATAACAGAGAGAAAGAAAAAGGAAAGTAAAATTAGAAAAGCTGACTTTGCTTTTTGCGACCCACTTTTAATGTATATTTCTAATGAATTCAGTAAAATTAAACAAAGTTCAGTGGAAGGATCACATTAAAACAATTTACATGTAACATTTCCTCATTTTCATACTCATAATCCATTGTTTTACAACTTTTACAGGGTTTTGCCTGCATAGAGGATTGTGTGGCAATGTATGTGGAATTTGTGTCAGGGCGCCTGTCTAGTCTAGTCAGATATTTAAGAAAATTGGCTTCCCGCAAATGTTATAAATTGGGGAGTGATATTCTATTAATTATCATGTTCACAAAGTCTGCGATTTATTGCCAGCCATCTTTTCCGGCATTGTTTAAACCGTGTTTCATTCAGCCTGTTATATGACCTTGTAGCTTTAAACTCTCTCGCACACTGAGCTCTGATTGGTCAGCAGGTGGTGCTATCACATAGTTGATCTCTTATCCTGGAAAATAACCTTCCCCGGGTTCACGTAAGGTGTTCAGCTTAAGTTACCATGGAGATCTGAACCAGCGTCGTAGGACCGAACACCCATGCTAACCCTGAAGTTACATCGCTAACCCAGAGTTAACCCTGAAGTTACCTCTCTAACCCAGAGTTAACCCTGAAGTTACATCTCTAACCCAGAGTTAAGCCCCAAGCCTGTTTTTCAGGTCTCAGGCTCGAAAATGACATGCCCAGAACAAATGACTATATATTCACTTCTAAAAGGGATAAATTGATAATCTTTTTTCTCAAAGCAATGATAGACCTGTGAGTTGGATGTAGCAAAGTCAGAATCAATATACTGTAGATGTTTTTATTTTAAAGTAAATTCAGATTGAAAATAGTAAAACATTTTAAACTATAGTGTCCGTCCAAAAAAAAAAACATTACTTATAGTGAAAACCACCCTTGAATGATGGAATAGTAGACAAAAAGCTTTAGGAATCCAAACTATAACATATAATAAGTACCCTGGATCAAGATTGATGCAAAACAAGGGAAATTTGACCTTTTTAGAGAGGTTTAGATGGGGTCATTTGGGTGTATTTGCCATATCTCTGGAACCCATCGGTCGATGTTGGTGATTGACACCACTTTTGAACCGTTAGAGCCAATAGAATCGAGAGGGAAGTTCCTAAATCCATCTAAACATTACCATTGGTGAATGATGTGCAGCATGCCCAAAAACCGGAAGCTCTCATACACTCTCGTAGCTCTCATAGCAGCTATATGTGACCAGGGGCCTATACTACGAAGCTGGTTCAACCTAACCTGGATATGTTTGAGTTAGCCGGTTGGCCTAATCCAAAACATACGCGCTGTCGCTAAGCTGTACTACGACGCGGGTTATCAAGTGGATCGCTCAAGCCAGCCGTTTCCTATCTAATTAGGTGCGCGTTCACATGAAAGGGGTGGTATTTGGAGCATTCGACCAATCACAAACATGGAGAAGCGCACTGACTGCGCAGCGTCATACTTCCTGAATGAAAAGTGAACTTTAATACTAGTCAAAAATGAAGAAGTTAAACTTTAAACATCCATGACTTAAACACTTTATCCAGGATAAAAGCCACTTAATGTGTTGCTTAAAATAATACTTCTGCATACAGTATGTGACACTGTAAGTGTTGCACGGCCAGATACGGCTCAAGAAGCTGACTCAGATAAGGAGATATATGATACATTATGATGTGATGTGATATGAATGATAATGGGACACATCGACGTCTGGACTCAGTGTACTTATGTTGTGGCAGATATTTAAGTAAGCTTTCTTAACGATAATGTTATAATAGTCAGATTGCTCTGAAGATGGGAGGTGATATTCTATTCATTTTCACGTTCACACAGTCAGTGATTTTTGCCGGCCGTCTTTCCTGCGACGGCAGCTTTTCTGTATTTCCTTTCTCCTGTAATATGACTTGATCGCTTTAAACTCCGCACACTGAGCTCTGATTGGTCAGCAGGCAGTGCTTTCACTGAGTTGATCTCTTAGCCTGCAACCTAACCTGGTCCCGGTTAGCCGCTAAGCATAAGTTACCATGGAGATCTAGCCTGCTAAAAAGAGAACCAGCTTCGTAGGACCGGAAAGCCGGAGTTTTCCCTGAATTTAGCCGGCTAAGCGAAAATCCTGCTTCGTAGTATACTTTGTAGCTCTATCGAAATCAGTCGCATTGACCCGAAGACACATTTTGAGTTGTATACACTGCTGGAAAGAGGATATTCCTAGCTTTCTAATGATATGAGGATTGTTTTTGTACTCCAAATATTAAGCGAAATATTTCACATTATATAATGACTGTCACCGAGTCATCATTTTGAGAAAAAGGCCTTCAAAGTTTCCTCTTCTCTGGAATCCATCGATCTGATTGATTATTAGCGGAGCAAATGATCAAAATACTACGGAGGGAAGATATTTTCGTTTGGATTACTGGTCTGGGGGAAGCTCGCGAGTGTATGTGTGTGTATATACGTGTGTGTGTGTGTGTGTGTAATTTTGCGTTTGTGTGTATTGTGTTTGTTTCCCGGGGAACCCTCACGAGAAACACCGGCTGTTGTTATGCCTGCTATGACGTCAAGTTACTCCGTTCTCCGCTTGTAATTATGCCGAAGCTTCAAAGTTGTATTTATCATCTGAATTTGCCGAAACAAGTTTAATATTCTGAAAGCCAAGACTTTGTTTAATTGAAATCAGATGAAAACAAACTGTCACGGACCCTGCCGTGTTATCTATGATTACTATACGCTTACATTCATAATGTCAGCCGGAGGGGGGGGGGGGCGGCGCTGCGGAAGAGCAGATTGCGAATGAGAGGTGCCTGTCTTCGTCCCTTTACAAGCTTCAAACATGTATTTATCGTGTGATTTTGGAAATAAAAGTTTCATATTCTGAAAGCCAAGACTTTGTTTATTTAAAATCAAACAAAACACCCGAACCCCGAAAAAATAGTTTTTTACGCAAATCCACGTTTATTTTGAAATGAGCCGTTGCGACTTCCGACTGATTTCGATAGAGCGGGTCACATATACATTATACATACATTATATACATTACCTCTAACTGCAGTGGTATTGACTCATCCATTTAGAAACTGCACAATTCCCAGCAGTGTGCTTGTCGGTGTTCGTAGTCAGCCGCCAATTTGGACTAATGAGAGTCTAGCTTCAGGAGAGAAATGCTGCCCTCACAGGCCAAGTGTGTAGGAGTCTTTTAAAGAGGCTGCAATGCCTGCTATTAATTGTTAGCTGTAGACATCGTCTCCGTCTTCCTCGACCCGACCTCTTCTCTCCGTCCAGCCTCATCATCCTACTTCATCCTCCTTTCTCCCATTCGGCGAAGGAGAGGTGTCAGCAGCTGCTAATGTTCAGAGTGACAGTGCTCAGGGCCAAAACCAGGAAAGATTCCACAATCCTCTCAAATTCTGTGATGAAGATCGCCCATCAGATCTCCCGTTGACCACAACTTTTCACCTCCCTCATTTTAAGGCTCCGTCATAAGGTGGAAAGGGAATTAAATGAAGACATCTTTGCCAAGCTGCTGAGCAAATATTGACTTCTCTCCACACTGCCAAGCAAACTGACTTGATCACATTTGAGCAGATTTAATTACATTGTTCGTGTTAATGTGTGACTGCGCCACTGTTCAGAAAGTTATCTGACATTAATTGAAGGATGCTGTCATCTAGATGGAAAACAGAATGGGTTTTAAGATAGATAATTTCACATTTAAAAGTGTACAGGGTCCTGAGATATTTAAATCTCTTTCCTTTTTCTCTGATTAATCTCTGCTTCTCCCTTTCTCTGGGAATAGTGGTAATTTCATCTGTGTTTTCATGGTCAGAATGCATTCCTTCCTTTCAGCAACCCTAAAACATGTTTCAAACTCAATAAGCAGTTCAATACATCAACGTGGAGGGAGAAAATGTTCCCTTACACATTTTATGGAAATTTAATTTGGTCTCCATAGCTTTTGGAGAAAATTAGATGTACATATGCTTAAAAGTGTGCTGCCATGATTGGGTAAGTGCCAGGCCCACCTCAGCATGTATCACTGTGCTGCATGTAGATTCTCATTTCACAAGGACAGACACAGCCACAATGACGGATTACAGGCAGCTAGATACAGGAAACTGCCCCTGCAGCAAATCCGCAGCTCTGCTCCATTTGTAAATATGCTACATACAGGAACAGCATCATACTGTATATTTTGTAAGAGATGGTTGAAACACTGCCATGACTGTGGAGTTATTGGACAGTTTGAAAGCAGCAGGTAAAAGGTGAAATCATCATCCATTCATCAAAATACTTCTCAATTAGTCAACTGTGGCGTACCCTGACTAATTGTAAATCACTGAATGTGTGCGATCATAACTAAAGATTGGATTTTTTACTACGGTTTTAAAGCATCACGTTTGATAGTTTGGCTTCCACAATGCTGCTTTGAAACTAGAAAGGACACGAGGGTGAGTAAAGTATGACTGAAGGCTTAAAAAAAGCTAAACTAAATATTGTTAAGTTACAAGATGTTACAATACATTTTTATGAACTGCAAACACAACCAGACCGGACGATGCTTTGGTAGTGACCTGTCAATCACAACGAGAGCCCTGCCCTGAAGCATCTGTTGCTTTGTATTACTCTAAATGGACCATAACTTTCACAATCAGACTTCAGACTTGAAATTAGCAGTTGAGACACTAGGCTTCTAATTAACGTTTGCCTTTTCTCATTGACTTCTATACAATTGTTTATAAAAACCACTGCTGGATATTAAAGAGGTGCTTACCTGGGGTCCAGTCAGGAGGCTTTGAGCAGGTAGCCCACACACACCTGTCAGGTCTCCAGTTGTTGTGGGGTGGTCCACCGTCTCTGTATTTCCCCTAAAGTGGTCAAGTGTTTTCAGTGTTAAGAACAACTCTCATGCTGCAAATGACAATTTCCCTCAGGCGCCTGAAGTCAAGGAGTCAGAACCCTACCTTTCTCACCACTGAAAAGCATGCAGTGCCCTGGTCAGGCCCTCAGTGGTGTGGAAACTAAGGTACACAAAGCTGTCTCCACTGGGAACCCCATGATATAGAGGGGGCCAGTTCCTTTTTGCATATTACCAAAGTCCCCCTATCAGCTCCTTTGCCTGTTGTAACTGTTGTGAATGACACCTCCTTCAGATTGACCACAGCTGTATTGTCAGGGAACTCAAGGATGTCCCTATCTGGGGTCTGCATGTCAGGAAGTCAAGGATCCACGTGCACAGTGAGCTGTTTAATCCCAGGTCCTTTGTGACGAGACTGGAGAGAACTGTGGTTTCAAACTGTGAGCTGTAGACAACGAACACTCCCTCTATGGTTCTGGTGAGGGAGGGTGGAAAGGGTCTTCTGAAATACTTTTGGCATGAACTTAAATGGATGCAGTGAGCACACCTGTAATGTCCTTAAATATGCCTTATGGCACACAAAAAAACATTTGATCTAGTTTATCAAGTTAGTTTTACTTCATAGGTAGGTATTCATTATCAAGGTAATCATTTTACGTCTACCTTTTGTTTCCATTTGCTGATACGTTTGACTAACCTTTTTCTAACGTTTCTGATCGTCTAACTGCTTATGTTTCTTACCCTTATAGTATAGCACTTTTTATAGCGATATATTAATTATTTCTTAGTATTTACTGGCAGCTTTTTCTTTATTTCAAAGAAAAGGCTGCCTAATCCTGTGAAAGTCATTTAAATACTGTATGGGAGTGAAATTGAAAACCAGTATGACCATATAGCTGGTACAGTAACTAATTTCTCTTTCCAATGAAGCATATAATAATTTCTTAAATTCACTTTAAAATGTGTGACATTGAATAAGCAACACATAACTGCTTTCAGTGCCAAAGCCCACAGTGCATATCAGCCTGTTAATCTGCCAGTAAGTGAACTGGCAGTGACTAATTGTTATGTAAAACCTCTCCAGAAACTCCAGTCACTCATAAAGATTTATGTAGATTCATAATATTTGTAATAAAACATTTGTAATATGTTATGAATGTAAGCATTTATCCGTTTGTATGTGTGTGTGAGTGTGTGTGCTGTGTTTGTCACTGAGAAACTGAGACTGATGAGGTGATAATGAGGCAGGTGATCGGTATGGAACATATCCTCTCTGTCAACAGATGGCAAGATGACACACACACACACATATACACACACACACACAAATATGTGTCAAAGCCTATCTTTAGCTCTCATTTCTTCCAGCCTTAATTTCCTTCCAAATGCATTATATTCAAGCACAGATCTGTATTCATTTTTACAAAAGCCCCAAGGCGCTTTAATAACAAAATTAAAATCAATATCATGAAATAGGATTTTCTTTTAAAACGCAACTAAGTGTTCCCAAAGACTGAGATGAAGAAGCTGGTTCAAAGATGCTGTGTAGTAGTGATCTGTACAACCGCAGTTTTCGTTGTCGTCTTGAAAAGGGTACTCACAACAATTCCGCAACAACTTCATCTTCACCTGTTGCACTTGTCATTTCAACGTTAAAAACAATAAAACGGCATGAATTGCTTCGTTGCATTCATAGATCCTCTGTCTCGAGCTTTATATATACAGTCTATGGTCTCGAGCCAGTTAACTAGCGGGCCTTCTAGAGTACCCTGGAACCGAGGGAAACTCTGAAAGAATACGCCCATTGGCTACAAATCAATATATGATTGGTTGATCAAACTGTCAGTCCAAACGTACGCTCTCATTCAGTGCAACGGCCAGGGCACTCGATCAAGGATGTAGAATACCTTGGTTGAAGGACAAGATCTGATTGGTTGCTTTCTTTTCTAACACAACACCACTGAAATGCGTAGTGCATGGTCCGAGAAGGACAAACAAATCAACGTAACACTGTAATATTACAGATCAACGACACAGATACAATTCTCATTTATTCATTTTATATACATTTTATTTATATAATTAAATCGATTTTTTGTTTGTTTTATCTGAGTGTTCCAGGGTATTCTCTGAATACCTTGAAGGCCCTGACGGTTTGCCACTGTGTTCATTATGACTGTTCTCTGTCAAGAGCAAAGAGCAATATCGACACCATCTTTCTCAAACCCCAATCAAATCGTTTTGATCATGCATTTAATCAGGCATTAGACTTCACAATATCACACAGATTATGGCCCATCCTGCTGTTGGTGATCATCAGACGAACCAATGCTTCTTTCCTGTGTAGTACAGTATGTCACTATTTTTGCCTCTATCCTATTTGGAAGTGTCCTAAAACACAGTTAAGCAGTAATATTGGCAGCATTAGTGGAAGTCAGATGTGGAAGTGACATTTTTATGTAATGGCTGCATTTTTATTGACAGTTAACATTTTCACTGGAAATGATTAATGACCATCATTCTGTGGGTGCTTTACCACCTGTATTTCAGTTAATGTGGTTCGCACAAAGTGAAACAAAAAGATTGATCGACATTTTAGTCGATGGCAACATAAGGATATTTGGCGTTTGTAATAGCTTTGGCTCGGTTTGAACTTTTTGCGAGTGGTGGAGGCTTAAATGCTAGTGAGAGTTGGGTTTGCACTTCAGTCTTTTTTCTTTTGGTACCGGTGATATTCACGTTCGGGTGATTCGGAGGATATCGTGACCATGTATAACACTAGGTTGGATACTGAATTGGTTAAACTAGTGTTGGATAAACTGGCCTTCCTTAACCTGTTAAGCCCGACGCCCCCGTCGGGATAGATTATCAGTAGGAGTGTAGGAGTGTAACGGTTCACAAACATTTCGGTTCGGTACGTACCTTGGTTTTTAGGTCACGGTTCGGTACGTTTTCGGTACAGCAGAAAAAATTATCACAAAACATAAAATATATATATATTTTTTTTAATTATTATTAAACTGTGAATAATGTATTCACTCAAATAAATACAAAATATAATAAAATAAACATTAAAGTGCAGCATTTCGATGAACTGAAATAATCTGTATTTGAACTTTACTGTACTAGTACTCACAAAACATAAACTATTAGTTTTGGGTTTTTAATTATTAATAAACTGTGAATATTCACTCAAATAAATACAAAATATAATAAAATAAACATTAAGGTGCAGCATTTCGATGAACTGAAATAATCTGTATTTGAACTGTACTGTATAGTACTCACCTAAGCAGCCAGTTTGACATTAGGACTTGCTTGTCATTGTATTTTCATGTTGTTTAAAGAAAGATGAACCTGTCCACATTGCTTGCCGAAAGGGCAGATCTGCTGGCACTAACAATGTCTCCTGCTGTGGAGAACACCCTCTCGCTAGGGACAGAGGTAGCAGATACAGCGAGGTAGCGCTTTGCTAACATGGCAACATAAGGATATTTGGTGTTTGTAATAGCTTTGGCTCGGTCTGAACTCTCTGCGAGTGGTGGAGGCTTAAATGCTAGCGGGAGTTGGGTTTGCACTTCAGTCTTTTTTCTTTTGGTACCGGTGATATTCACGTTCGGGTGATGCCTTTTCAAATGAGTGTGCAAGTTTGATGTATTGCCAGCCGCGTAACCAATGTTAGTTGAACAATGTCGACAAACAGCTTTGGTTCGGTCCACCTGTATTTGTCCGTCATCCTTGTACGTAACTGCAAAACCACATTTACCGAACCGAAGGGCCTCGGTACGGGCCCTTCGAACTGTGTGTGTGTGTGAGAGAGAGAGAGAGAGAGAGCGAGAGAGAGAGAGAATACCGTTACACCCCTAATTATCAGTAATCATTTAAAAGTGACACAGACACCTGCCCCAGCTTGTTGAGACTACTGACCTCCAAACACCCCCACACCCCAGCGTAGCGCAGAGCCCTGGCTACTGCAGATAGAATATCTGTAATTATCTGAGTCTCTAAAGAGGAAACCGTCTGCTCCATCCTGACCTGAAGAGGACTTCAGTGTTGTCCTGTCCAGATTTTTGAAAGATCTGGACACTGAAGTTATTGTATGATTCCACCTGTCATGTAATAATTATGTATACATGTTTACATTTTGCCCTCTGATGCAGATGCCCAACCTTGGGCAGCCGCTATCTCCCTTAAGCATTTTGTTGTTGTTACCAGTTTATGACTGGGCAACTTTCGGTCAGAGATAGTTATTGTTGTGGGACACCTGGAACACATCCTTCTCGGGGTGTAGATGACCCCGAGCCATAACAAATGTGATTCAGTTTCACCAGCTGTTTAGTCTATCTATTGAAGAATGTTGATTATTACACTCTGAACTAGTTCAAACCTGGAGCTAAAGAAGGGTTCTTCAGAATTGATTGTGGCATCTCATCCGTGTGGTCAGACCGTGGCCCGTGACATGTCTTCTCTTCTCCGGCCGAAGCTCCAAATAAACCCTCAGTGTTTGCCATCAAAGCTCCAGCTCTCCTCGTGTCTCTCTGAGTCCTGTTTCCAATTGCTTCAGAAATTTCCCTCACACCACCCTTTTTATTTTCTCTACTGGAATAACAACCAAGACTGAGGGCATCCTGTTCCTCTGGTCGTCCATTGCAGATATTAGCTTCAGTGATACACCATGTGACAAAGCTCTGTCCTCTGTACGCCATGTCATCTAGATTAATTGTTGTCAATGTACTGAAGTGTGCTCAGTACATTATGTTGAGTTTACTAGGTCTCCTCTACATACTACCTATAGTCAGGGCTGGCTCTAGACAATGTGCTGCCCTATGCAAGATTTTAGCTGGCTGCTATTATGCGTCACTTTTCAAGGCAGTGAGAAACAACCAATTTTGGGGGATTTGAATACCAAATCAACATGACTCCAAAAATGTACTCAGTTCATAAAATATTTCCAAAAATATTAACATACATTAAAAACAAATACATAGATTAATTAAAGAACAAAGCTGATGAAAAACGGTTGTCATCAAATAATATTGAATCCCCACTAGTACAATCTATTTTGTCATTTAGTTTGAATTACATTTTAATTCCTGTCCGTGTATTCTTTAAAAAAAAATACAAAATTACCAAAAGAGTCAACCGACTTTAAAGTTTGATCAGAATGTCCCACAGTTGAAGTGAGAAAAGAGACCAGACAGAAACATGATGACACCACAGAGGACCATGTACACAGGACGTTGCTGTGAATTTACAAATGTGTTGTTTTGACAGTTGACACCCAGTGCTCTGCTTTTTCTCTGATAAAAAGTCATGCCAATGAAACGGCTGAGTGTAAACGGGAGAAATACGAGGCGTCTCTGCATCCTGACCCAGGGCCCTGCTCCTCGTTCATGTTTAATGTCGCTGCAATCCATCAGAGCCTCCATCTGTTCACTGTCAGCCTGCCTGCATCCATC